>NC_142776.1:13716588-14016588 GCF_988280905.1 Pimephales promelas | reverse complement strand
TAACAATTTTGTATTTTTTTTAAATGACAAAATAGGCATATAACCCCCATCTTTTAAATGTATAGTTTGCTTTAAATAAAAGTAAGATTGTATTTGTAATTGAAGCTGAATGAATTTAAAATTCTTGTGCTATATTTCAATATATTTGTTTTCCTTAAGATTTTAAAACACTAACTTCATTCTTTTCTGAATTACAAATATTTGTTTCTGTATAAAATAATACTCTGACTAAAAACACATTTGATGTTTCTTTTTGTATTTTTATTTACATGTATTTATGTATGTGTGTGTGTGTGTGTGTGTGTGTGTGTGTGTGTGTGTGTATGTATAAAGTGCAGGTTTTTTTAGATAAAGTAGAATTTCTATAACTATGTGTTGAACTGATAAATCACTCTTGTGTGTGTTAAACACAATCTACTTAATACAGACAACTTCATTATAAAGATAAATAACAAATCCAAAAAAATATATGATTATAATCTATGACAAAAAAAGCCATTACAAACTATATTAGTGGTAAATACACATTGCTCTTTGTATTGTTGTAAAATACATTCATGAAAAACAAGATAACAAAAATCAAAAAGATAAATTATTTTAGATAATTATTTTAAATGTATAGCAGAGATGTTAAATGAGGCAGCAACATACAAACTTTCTAGAACAACATGGACCTGAATAGCTGGTTTTTATGGAGGACAGTGAATAGGAAGAGGGTGCAAATCAAACAGCTCATTCTCAGACTACACAGCAAACAGCTTAAGTTTTTAGTGCTTTGTTTGAGGTTTTTAGTGCTCTGTCCTATCTATTATCTACATATAATAGATGGAACAGAACAAGAAAGGCAATTAATAATCTGTCATTGCGTCACTGCATTATGATATGAAAGGCTCAGTACAGTGTGGCACAAAACGCTCATGCGCATCCCGAGTGGAGAATGATGCGCTTAAAGCCACATGGAGTTACAGCGCACAGCGCATCGAGTCCGCATTGATGCAAGCTCTACAATACACTTCTTTTCGACAGTCAAAGTGGGGGTTACGTTTTTGCACGTCATACAGAATAACCCTAAAGGCACCAAGGTGGCGGTGCCACCGGCTTTATATTAAATATAAATATAGCTGTGAGCAGCGATAAAGGGCCAAAGCCGGTGGTACCACCATCCCGGTGCCTTTAGGTAACTAAAGGCATCGGGGTTGCGGTGCCACCGGCTTGGGCCCGCAATCGCTGCTCGCAGCTATATTTTTTTTTTTTTTTTTCTTTTATTTTTCTAACGACTATTCGGGCACTTTTGGGGCCCTTAACATGCTCGAAAACTCTTGAAACTTTGCACACGGGTCAGAACCCGCGGCCATCAGAGCCGGGCTGAAGCTGGTACCCGGGCGTGGCAGGGGGGCTCGACAGCGCCCCCTGGAACGGGGTCCGAACACTTGGTCCATAAATCAAACACGCTTGCATGTAATAATATGAAACTCGGTACACATGTTGATCTCATCGTTTCATCTATACCTCGCGCTTTTACTTTTTACCCCAGCCCAACAGGAAGTCGGCTATTTAGGGTTGTTCGTAAAACACTCGCAATGGAATTTTTAATACTCCTCCTAGAGCTTTGATCCAAATTCGACGAAACTCGGTCAGCGTGAAGTCAAGACATTGAGGATGAAAGTTTGCGAGGGGATTTTTGATATCTGGAACGGTTTGGCCGTGGCGAGGAAACAAAATTATGGCGAGAAACGTGAAACAGGAAGTGTATCATAACTTCAGCACACATCAACCGATCTTGATGAAACTTCAGCAGTGTGTTCGCTGTAAGAGGACGATCACATGGATGTGACTATTGCGAGTCAAAGTTATAGCGCCACCAACTGGCAGCAGGAAGTGTGTCATTTTCAAAATGCTTTGATATCACCCTTTTATTTTTACCTGATTTGCTTCAAACTTCATCTGTATAATGTAAACATACGGCAGATGTAGACCTGTGAATGGATTCTTGATATCTTTGAAACTGTTGCCGTGGCAACGCATCAAACTTTACCATTCTTTTAGGATGCTTTTGAGACTCTTAGCATGCTTCAAATTGCATGAAACTCGACAGACACATCACATTTATTAGCCAGTAGACATGTGCAACGTTTCAGAAACGGGTGTGGTGAGGGCTCAGTAGCGCCACCTTTTGACAAAAGTGGGGTTGTTAGTTTTATCTACAGTTACAAAAATCAGTATGTATATTGTACTCCTCGAGCCGGACAACTTTCTAATTGACACTCATTAGCTAGGACCCACAGAAAGTCAGATATGTTTGTTTGAATGTAGAGAAAATCTCAGAATTTTGCCAGTCTCTCAGTGTCCCTCTGTGTGAGTGAGAGGAGGGGCGCCTGTCAGGTTAATTTTAACCCTTTATTTGCTGTGTGCAACTTCTCTGCCATTTTTGGGGGCCTTAACATCCTCTAAAACTCTTGAAACTTTGCACACGGGTCAGAACCCATGGCCATCAGGGCCGGGCTGAAGCTGGTAACCGGGCGTGGCAGGGCGGCTCGACAGCGCCCCCTGGACTGGGATTCGAAAATTTGTCCATAAATCAAACACACTTGCATGAATTAATATGAAACTCGGTACAATTAAAGATCACATCAGGCCAAACAACTTTCGTGCTCTAAGTTTTAAGAAGGAAGTTGGGAATTATGGGTTGTTTGAATAATTCTCCTAGGAGAAATACATCAAATTACAACGCATGTGTTTACCAATCACAACCAAACTCGGTGTGCATGAAGTCAAGACATTGAGGATGCTCAATTCCGGACGGATTTTTGATATCTCGAACGGTCTGGCCGTGACGAGGAAATGAATTTTATGACTAAAAAAGGACACATAAAGTGTGTTATAACTTTGCTCATTTTACCTACAGTTACAAAACTTTCCACGTATATTGTTCTCGTCAAGCCGATCAACTTTCCAATTTAAAGTCATTCGCTCTGAGCAACAGAAATTCAGATATTGTAGTTTGAATGGATTTATTTCCCCTGCGATTCACTCTCTCTCTCTCTCTCTCTCTCTCTCTCTCTCTGTGTGTGTGGGTGTGTGTGTCTGTGTGGGGAGGGGAGGGCTGTTGTCTGTGTTTGTGTGTGTGTGTGTGTGTGTGTGTGTGTGTGTGCATGTGCGTGTGTGTGTGGGGGGAGGGGAGGGCTGTTGTCTGTGTTTATGTATGTTTGAACCACACACTGTGGCTGGCTGCGATTTTTCCTATAAGTCCTTGTCTCTAAGTCCTTGTCTTTTTGCATAACAATTTTGTATTTTTTTTAAATGACAAAATAGGCATATAACCCCCATCTTTTAAATGTATAGTTTGCTTTAAATAAAAGTAAGATTGTATTTGTAATTGAAGCTGAATGAATTTAAAATACTTGTGCTATATTTCAATATATTTGTTTTCCTTAAGATTTTAAAACACTAACTTCATTCTTTTCTGAATTACAAATATTTGTTTCTGTATAAAATAATACTCTGACTAAAAACACATTTGATGTTTCTTTTTGTATTTTTATTTACATGTATTTATGTATGTGTGTGTGTGTGTGTGTGTGTGTGTGTGTGTGTGTGTATAAAGTGCAGGTTTTTTGAGATAAAGTAGAATTTCTATAACTATGTGTTGAACTGATAAATCACTCTTTTTTTTCTTTTTTTTTAACCTTTATTTATCCAGGTAAAATGTTTGAGAACCACTTCTCATTTACAAACATGACCTGGCCAAGAGGCTACAGGAAAAAATAAGAACATAATGTACAGCTGTACATAGTCAAACACATAACACTTAGAACAAGCAGCTAAATAAAAATAAAAAAGACAACAAAGAGGAAAAAGAAAACGAATAGAGTGCTTAAATAAGTGTGTAAATATGGTTCATGATTGTCAGCAGGAACAAGAGTCAACTATGTAATTTTCGAGGTTTTGCTTAAAGGTGGAGATTGGGATCAGAGATGTAAGTTTCAGGGTATTTTGTAGTATGTTCCAGTCGTGTACTGATGCAAAGCGGAAGGCATTATGTCCAAAGGTAGTAGAAGTAGGGGGGATACTAAATTTAATCAAATTACTTGATCTTGTGTGATAGGTGTTATAAGCGGCATGAAATAGGGATGACAAATAGAGAGGTGCCTTGCCCAGAATTGTATATATGAAGAGAAACCAATGATGGAGCCGCCGGGTATGAAGGGAGGGCCAACCCACCAGTTTATACAGGTCGCAGTGATGAGTGTGATAGGGTGCATTAGTGGCAAAACGGATGGCTGAATGATGGATTGTGTCAAGTTTTTTTAGAGCTGTGTTTGGTGCCACTCTTGTGTGTGTTAAACACAATCTACTTAATACAGACAACTTCATTATAAAGATAAATAACAAATCCAAAAAAATATATGATTATAATCTATGACAAAAAAAGCCATTACAAACTATATTAGTGGTAAATACACATTGCTCTTTGTATTGTTGTAAAATACATTCATGAAAAACAAGATAACAAAAATCAAAAAGATAAATTATTTTAGATAGAGCCATGGCTGCTATAAAATTGAGACAACATGTTTTAAATGTATAGCAGAGATGTTAAATGAGGCAGCAACATACAAACTTTCTAGAACAACATGGACCTGGATAGCTGGTTTTTATGGAGGACAGTGAAGAGGAAGAGGGTGCAAATCAAACAGCTCATTCTCAGACTACACAGCAAACAGCTTAAGTTTTTAGTGCTTTGTTTGAGGTTTTTAGTGCTCTGTCCTATCTTTTATCAACACATAATAGATAGAACAGAACAAGAAAGGCAATTAATAATCTGTCATTGCATTATGATATGAAAGGCTCAGTACAGTGTGGCACAAAACGCTTATGCGCATCCCGAGTGGAGAATGATGCGCTTAAAGCCACATGGAGTTACAGCGCACAGCGCATCGAGTCCGCATTGATGCAAGCTCTACAATACACTTCTTTTCGACAGTCAAAGTGGGGGTTACGTTTTTGCACGTCATACAGAATAACCCTAAAGGCACCAAGGTGGCGGTGCCACCGGCTTTATATTAAATATAAATATAGCTGTGAGCAGCGATAAAGGGCCAAAGCCGGCGGTACCACCATCCCGGTGCCTTTAGGTAACTAAAGGCATCAGGGTTGCGGTGCCACCGGCTTGGGCCCGCAATCGCTGCTCGCAGCTATATTTAGGGCCCAAGCCCTGAAAGGGCGAAGGCCCTATTGTTTTCCTTAGGATTATTATTATTAGGGCCCAAGCCCTGAAAGGGCGAAGGCCCTATTGTTTTCCTTAGGATTATTATTATTATTATTATTATTATTATTATTATTTATACGACTATTCGGGCACTTTTGGGGCCCTTAACATGCTCAAAAACTCTTGAAACTTAGCACACGGGTCAGAACCCGCGGCCATCAGGGCCGGGCTGAAGATGGTACCCGGGCGTGGCAGGGGGGCTAGACAGCGCCCCCTGGAACGGGGTCCGAAAACTTGGTCCATAAATCAAACACGCTTGCATGTAATAATATGAAACTCGGTGCACATATAGATCTCATCGTTCATATATACCTCATACTATTACTTTTTACCCCAGCCCAACAGGAAGTCGGTTACTTAGGGTTGTTCATAAAACACTCGCAATGGAATTTGAAGTACTACTCCTAGAGAATTCAAACACACGGCACGAAACTCGGTCAGCATGAAGTCAAGGCATTGACGATGAAAGTTTGCGAGGGGATTTTTGATATCTCGAACGGTTTGGCCATGGCGAGGAAACGAAATTATGGCGAGAAACGTGAAACAGGAAGTGTGTTATAACTTCAGCATACATTAACTGATCTTGATGAAACTTCAGCAGTGTGTTCGCTGTAAGAGGACGATCACATGGATGTGACTATTGTGAGTCAGAGTTATAGCGCCACCAACTGGTAGCAGGAAGTGTGTCACTTTCAAAATGCTTTGAACTCACCCTTTTATTTTTTCCCGATGTGCTTCAAACTTAATCTGTATAATGTAAATACATAGCAGAAGAAGACCTGTGAATGGATTCTTGATATCTTTGATACTGTTGCCGTGGCAACGCATCAAACTTTAAAATTCTTTTTTTTATGATTTTGAGACTCTTAGCGGCTTTTGGGGCCCTTAACGGGTTTGAAAACTCTTGAAACTTTGCACACAGGTCAGATCCCACAGCCATCAGAGCCGGGCTGAAGATGGTACCTGGGTGTGGCAGGGGGGCTAGACAGCGCCCCCTGGAACGGGGTCCGAACACTTGGTCCATAAATCAAACACGCTTGCATGTAATAATATGAAACTCGGTACACATGTTGATCTCATCGTTTCATCTATACCTCACGCTCTTACTTTTTACCCCAGCCCAACAGGAAGTCGGCTATTGAGGTTTGTTTGTAAAACGCTCGCAATGGAATGTGCAATACTCCTCCTAGAGAATTCAAACACACGGCACGAAACTCGGTCAGCATGAAGTCAAGGCATTGAGGATGAAAGTTTGCGAGGGGATTTTTGATATCTCGAACGGTTTGGCCGTGGCGAGGAAACAAAATTATGGCGAGAAACGTGAAACAGGAAGTGTGTCATAACTTCAGCATAGATTAACTGATCCTGATGAAACTTCAGCAGTGTGTTCGCTGTAAGAGGACGATCACATGGATGTGACTATTGTGAGTCAAAGTTATAGCGCCACCAACTGGCAGCAGGAAGTGTGTCACTTTCAAACTGCTTTGATATCACCCTCTTATTTTTAACCGATTTGCTTCAAACTTCATCTGTATAATGTAAAAATACAGCAGATGTAGACCTGTGAATGGATTCTTGATATCTTTGATACTGTTGCTGTGGCAACAAATCAAACTTTAACATTCTTTTTTGATACTTTTGGGACTCTTAGCATGCTTGAAATTGCTTGAAACAGATAGATACAGATAGCTCGACAGATAAATCACATTTATTAGCCAGTAGGCATGTGCAACTTTGGCAAAAGATTAAAGTAATGTCAAAAAAGTAAACAGTAAACACTAAAAGCCTCATATCTTCTAAAAATGTAATTATACATTATTTGTTTCTAAATTAAATTATACAAATATTATAATTAAACCAGTTTTTCCCTTTTTTCATTTAAGAATTATGTTTACGTTCAAAAACAGCCATAATGGTTTTAAAATTCAGAAGAAGAAAAAATAATCTGAGTCATACGTAGTGCTATACTGCCCTCTTGTGTTCAATATCAGGTAGGCCTATTGTGTATATTCCCACCGGTTAATCAACGTGTGACTCCGCTGGGACTCGGGAACTTTTAAATCGCTTACTTAAAACCGAAAGTCAAAATACAGATATCCGCACAAGACATTAATGTTGTGGAGTAGAGCGAGCATTTTAAATAAATTCCTATTAAGTAGGATTGAACTAAACAGAATGAACGTTCACTCTGTTCTGCTGGTTCCTCGCTGTTGGCGCGCACAGTTATGAATGCTTGTGCAGCCATGAGTTTTAGTTTAATTTTAAAATTAGCGCAATTTCGGGATTTGTATTATTTGAATTTATTTTTAAAAAACACAATGTTGAGTTTTATTGTAACACTGTTTAATCGCGCCCACGGTTATATTTTGTATATTATATATAATTATAATGTATTTCTGTATAAAATAATACTACAATAAAAAACACATTTGTGACCGAACTGATCCAGCAAAATTAGTCACAGTGACCCAAATTTAAAAATTGAGATTTTGATATTAATGGAAAGAGGACACTGTAAGCTTTCAAATGATACCTTGGTCATACCTTGAATGGTTGTAACGATATACAGATTTGAATTCTGGTCGTCTGCCCTTTTTTTCCAATTGAAAACCTAAGAAAATCGCTTTTAAAGTTTTTTTGCCCGTTTTTTTTTTTTTTTTTTTTTGATATCTTTCAAAATCCATAGCATTTTAAGGGATAAACTATTTATTTTATATAGCTTAATTTGACCAAATAGATTAACATATAAATGCAATTTAACGAGGCTGAAACTCAACTTATTTTTAATTTTTTTGAAATAAATAATTAAAAAGTCACTTTTACAAAAATGTTCTAAAATCAGAAAGATTAAAGAGGAGTCAGAGAGAAATTCAGTTTTCATACGGATTAGCCCACATAAGCAGAGAGCAGTCTGTTTTCTTTCATTTTGAATGGTTGTGTTTAAAAGTAGACATTTCAATATATATGTCTGTGAGGATACCTTATACGCTGACTTTCGGTTCATGAGACAAGCTTCAGTTCACGTGCCGCGCGTCTCCGCGTCGTGATTAGGCCTAGCCTATTGTCTGCAATTTATTTCTTATTATTAAATCCTAGTAATTGGTTGATGAAACATTGATTTAAATTAAGATAATTATTTTAAAACGAAATTTACTTTAAAGAAAGGCTTTGTGCTTGCATGTTTAAGCTATGTGAAAGTTTTAGTGCTGCTTCCAGAGAACGGTCACGTTCGGATTGTTTTTCCTCATAAATGCGAACACGGAAAATAAAATAAAGATTTTATGTTCTGGAGAGAGTCAACCCTTCTTCATCCGGTGAGTATTACTTTTGGTTTGTGCAGTGTGGTTCACATAGGCCAATTTATTAAAATATTTAATTATCTGGGAATTGGATCTCCTCCATAATGCTGAAATTGCCCAATTTTAAAAAATTTAGTAATAATTTAAGTTTTGTGGTGTAAGTCTACGTATTTTATAATGTTAACTTCAAATAATACTAATAGTAATTTAAAGATGTTGTAGCTAGCATTGGGTCTGGACGTGAAGGATAACTTCGGGAGTTGAAGGGACGTGTCGGTGTCGTGATTCTGTCTTCTCACACCGCGACACAGGTTCGTGGATCTGAGTGTCGCGATCGTTACAGCCTTACATAGGCTATATTCTTCTTGCAGATAAATATACTCACGCAGTTTAGGTTAGAAGCCTCCAGTGAGTTCAACGTTTCAGGGGATACCCGGGAAATGCTCAGAGGTGACGAGGGGAGTTGAGAAGAGCAATGTTTATTTCAGCGAATTTAAAGCTTTGACAACTTTAATCGTTATTTAAATACCTTTACTCAATTATCTCGACTACGAAACCCTGTGAGATTATTTTTGAATGTCTGTTCTTTGAAATTAGCAAAAAAAAAATATATATATTTTTTTTTGTTATTTCATGGTTTTTCCACATAATCGGCATCTTAAAATGGAAGGTTGCAACTTCCGACTCATTTCGCCAGAGCGGGTCACATTTGATTTTTATTTTTTAAACAATGTAATGTGTAACCTAAAAATAAACAGATTATTTGATAAATGATATATTTAAATCTCCATATTGTAGCCTATCTGCAGGGCAGCCTAGTCTTAATAAATGTATGCTTCATTTTTCATTTGTAAATTTGATCAATAAATTCAATAATTTAGAATAATAAGACACTATAGGGCTGTTACCCTAGGTAAGGCTGATCAAATTAAATCGGTTACACAATAATGTTACGAGATTGGTTTAACAGGAGTCAATTAAAAATCGCTGTAAAGAACGATACTTTTAAACATAACCCTAAATCACCATAAGGTGTCGCCAGATGACCGTCTTAATGAACGAGTCATGGATTCAAAATGCTGAATCATTCAGTAATGAGAAAACACATTGCTTTGAGATGCGCGATGGGTCGCTGTGATCTTTGTTTAACTATTTTCTCTGCTGAAACAGAAAAAAGTCAATATTGCATCTAAAAAGTCAA
This sequence comes from Pimephales promelas, assembly GCF_988280905.1. Lineage (NCBI taxonomy): Eukaryota > Metazoa > Chordata > Actinopteri > Cypriniformes > Leuciscidae > Pimephales > Pimephales promelas. The sequence goes on along the minus strand of NC_142776.1, from coordinate 14,006,819 downwards.
TATTGCATCTAAAATGTAAGTGACTTGACTTGTGTGTGTGACTATGTTTGTTGTAGTGATAAGAGTTGCATCCTTGTTAAAGTTTAAGGCCTTGTGTTTTTGGATATATATCTTTCTTTCTTTTTTTTTTCTTTTTTTTTCAAAATATGCATATAACCCATATATTTTAGATTTATTATTTGTTTTAAATTAAATTAAGAATGTATTTTTGGTAATTGAACCTGAATGAATTTAAAAATGAATGTGCTATATTTCAGATCATATATTTGTTTTTCTTAAAATTTGAACTAACTTTATTCTCAGCTGAATTATAAATATTTTATTTCTGTATGAATTAAAAACACATTTGATTTTTCTTTTTTAATCAATGTAGAATGTGTAACTGAAATATAAACAGATTAGGGCTCTGTTCGAGGACAAGTAACTAAAACCAATGTGACATGATGAATGTTTGTTTCCCAAACCATCTGAGTAACAGCTTACTTTTCTTTCTTACTATATTCTTTCTTACTATAAACTGTGCTGTAGAGCTTGCATCAGTCAAAGCAGGGTTACATTTTGCATGTTGTGCACAATAAACCTAAAGGCACCAGGGTGGCGGTGCCACCGGCTTCATATATATATGTATATATACAGTATATATATATATATATATATAGCTGTGATCCGCGATGAAGGGCCAAAGCCAGTGGCATAGCCACCCTGGTGCTTTTAGGTAACTAAGGAACCGGGGTTGCGGTGCCACCGGCTTGGGCCCTTCATCGCTGCTCGCAGCTATATTTATTATTATTATTATTATTTATACGACTATTCGGGCACTTTTGGGGCCCTTAACATGCTCAAAAACTCTTGAAACTTTGCACACGGGTCAGAACCCGCGGCCATCAGGGCCGGGCTGAAGATGGTACCCGGGCGTGGCAGGGGGGCTAGACAGCGCCCCCTGGAACGGGGTCCGAAAACTTGGTCCATAACTCAAACACGCTTGTATGTAATAATATGAAACTCGGTACACATGTTGATCTCATCGTTTCATCTATACCTCATACTATTACTTTTTACCCCAGCCCAACAGGAAGTCGGTTATTTAGGGTTGTTCATAAAACACTCGCAATGGAATTTGAAGTACTCCTCCTAGAGAATTCAAACACACGGCACGAAACTCGGTCAGCATGAAGTCAAGGCATTGAGGATGAAAGTTTGCGAGGGGATTTTTGATATCTCGAACGGTTTGGCCGTGGCGAGGAAACGAAATCATGGCGAGAAACGTGAAACAGGAAGTGTGTTATAACTTCAGCAAGTATTAACTGATCTTGATGAAACTTCAGCAGTGTGTTCGCTGTAAGAGGACGATCACATGGATGTGACTATTGTGAGTCAAAGTTATAGCGCCACCAACTGGCAGCAGGAAGTGTGTCACTTTCAAAATGCTTTGATATCACCCTTTTATTTTTACCCGATTTGCTTCAAACTTCATATGTATAATGTAAACATACGGCAGATGTAGACCTGTGAATGGATTCTTGATATCTTTGAAACTGTTGCCGTGGCGACGCATCAAACTTTACCCTTATTTTAGGATGCTTTTAGGATGCTTTTGAGACCCTTAGCATGCTTCAAAATGCATGAAACTCGACAGACACATCACATTTATTAGCCAGTAGACATGTGCAATGTTTCAGAAACGGGTGTGGTGAGGGCTCAGTAGCGCCACCTTTTGAGAAAAGTGGGGTTGTTAGTTTTATCTACAGTTACAAAAATCAGTATGTATATTGTACTTCTCGAGCCGGACAACTTTCTAATTGACACTCATTAGCTAGGACCCACAGAAAGTCAGATATGTTTGTTTGAATGTAGAGAAAATCTCAGAATTTTGCCAGTCTCTCAGTGTCTCTCTGTGTGAGTGAGAGGAGGGGCGCCTGTCAGGTTAATTTTAACCCTTTATTTGCTGTGTGCAACTTCTCTGGCATTTTCGGGGGCCTTAACATCCTCTAAAACTCTTGAAACTTTGCACACGGGTCAGAACCCATGGCCATCAGGGCCGGGCTGAAGCTGGTAACCGGGCGTGGCAGGGCGGCTCGACAGCGCCCCCTGGACTGGGATTCGAAAATTTGTCCATGAATCAAACACACTTGCATGAATTAATATGAAACTCGGTACAATTAAAGATCACATCAGGCCAAACAACTTTCGTGCTCTAAGTTTTGAGAAGGAAGTTGGGAATTATGGGTTGTTTGAATAATTCTCATAGAAGAAATACATCAAATTACAACGCATGTGTTTACCAATCACAACCAAACTCGGTGTGCATGAAGTCAAGACATTGAGGATGCTCAATTCCGGACGGATTTTTGATATCTCGAACGGTCTGGCCGTGACGAGGAAATGAATTTTATGACTAAAAAAGGACACATAAAGTGTGTTATAACTTTGCTCATTTTACCTACAGTTACAAAACTTTCCACGTATATTGTTCTCGTCAAGCCGATCAACTTTCCAATTTAAAGTCATTCGCTCTGAGCAACAGAAAGTCAGATATTGTAGTTTGAATGGATTTATTTCCCCTGCGATTCTCTCTCTCTCTCTCTCTCTCTCTCTCTCTCTCTGTGTGAGTGTGTGTGTGTGTGGGTATGTGGGTGTGTGTGTGGGGAGGGGAGGGCTGTTGTCTGTGTTTATGTGTGTGTGTGTGGCTGGCTGTGATTTTTCCTACAAGTCCTTGTCTCTAAGTCCTTGTCTTTTTGCATAACAATTTTGCATAACAATATTTTTAAATGACAAAATAGGCATATAACCCCCATCTTTTAAATGTATAGATTGCTTTAAATAAAAGTAAGATTGTATTTGTAATTGAAGTTGAATGAATTTAAAATTCATGTGCTATATTTCAATATATTTGTTTTCCTTAAGATTTTAAAACACTAACTTCATTCTTATCTGAATTACAAATATTTGTTTCTGTATAAAATAATACTCTGACTAAAAACACATTTGATGTATTTTTTTGGTATTTTTATTTACATGTATTTATGTGTGTGTGTGTGTGTGTGTGTGTGTGTATAAAGTGCAGGGGTTTTTTTAGATAAAGTAGAATTTCTATAACTATGTGTTGAACTAATAAATCACTCTTGTGTGTGTTAAACATAATCTACTTAATACAGACAACTTCATTATAAAGATAAATAACAAATCCAAAAAATATATGATTATAATCTATGACAAAAAAAGCCATTACAAACTATATTATTGGAAAATACACATTGCTCTTTGTATTGTTGTAAAATATTCATGAAAAACAAGATAACAAAAATCAAAAAGATAAATTATTTTAGATATAGCCATGTTTTAAATGTATAGCAGAGATGTTAATTGAGGCAGCAACATACAAACTTTCTAGAACAACATGGACCTGAATAGCTGGTTTTTATGGAGGACAGTGAAGAGGAAGAGGGTGCAAATCAAACAGCTCATTCTCAGACTACACAGCAAACAGCTTAAGTTTTTAGTGCTTTGTTTGAGGTTTTTAGTGCTCTGTCCTATCTATTATCAACATATAATAGATGGAACAGAACAAGAAAGGCAATTAATAATCTGTCATTGCGTCACTGCATTATGATATGAAAGGCTCAGTACAGTGTGGCACAAAACGCTTATGCGCATCCCGAGTGGAGAATGATGCGCTTAAAGCCACATGGAGTTACAGCGCACAGCGCATCGAGTCCGCATTGATGCAAGCTCTACAATACACTTCTTTTTGATAGTCAAAGCGGGGGTTAAGTTTTTACACGTCGTACAGAATAACCCTAAAGGCACCAAGGTGGCGGTGCCACCGGCTTTATATTAAATATAAATATAGCTGTGAGCAGCGATAAAGGGCCAAAGCCGGCGGTACCACCATCCCGGTGCCTTTGGGTAACTAAAGGCATCGGGGTTGCGGTGCCACCGGCTTGGGCCCGCAATCGCTGCTCGCAGCTATATTTATTATTAGGGCCCAAGCCCTGAAAGGGCGAAGGCCCTATTGTTTTCCTAACGATTATTATTATTATTATTATTATTTATACGACTATTTGGGCACTTTTGGGGCCCTTAACATGCTCAAAAACTCTTGAAACTTTGCACACGGGTCAGAATCCGCGGCCATCAGGGCCGGGCTGAAGATGGTACCCGGGCGTGGCAGGGGGGCTAGACAGCGCCCCCTGGAACTGGGTCCGAAAACTTGGTCCATAACTCAAACACGCTTGCATGTAATAATATGAAACTCGGTACACATGTTGATCTCATCGTTCATATATACCTCAAACTATTACTTTTTACCCCAGCCCAACAGGAAGTCGGTTATTTAGGGTTGTTCATAAAACACTCGCAATGGAATTTGAAGTACTCCTCCTAGAGAATTCAAACACACGGCACGAAACTCGGTCAGCATGAAGTCAAGGCATTGAGGATGAAAGTTTGCGAGGGGATTTTTGATATCTCGAACGGTTTGGCCGTGGCGAGGAAACGAACTTATGGCGATAATCGTGAAACAGGAAGTGTGTCAGAACTTCAGCATACATTAACTGATCTTGATGAAACTTCAGCAGTTTGTTTGCTGTAAGAGGACGATCACATGGATGTGAATATTGTGAGTCAAAGTTATAGCGCCACCAACTGGCAGCAGGAAGTGTGTCACTTTCAAAATGCTTTGAAATCACCCTCTTATTTTTACCCGATTTGCTTCAAACTTAATCTGTATAATGTAAATACATAGCAGATGAAGACCTGTGAATGGATTCTTGATATCTTTGATACTGTTGCCGTGGCAACGCATCAAACTTTAAAATTCTTTTTTTTTGATGATTTTGAGACTCTTAGCGGCTTTTGGGGCCCTTAACGGGTTTGAAAACTCTTGAAACTTTGCACACAGGTCAGATCCCACAGCCATCAGAGCCGGGCTGAAGATGGTACCTGGGTGTGGCAGGGGGGCTAGACAGCGCCCCCTGGAACGGGGTCCGAACACTTGGTCCATAACTCAAACACGCTTGCATGTAATAATATGAAACTCGGTACACATGTTGATCTCATCGTTCATATATACCTCAAACTATTACTTTTTACCCCAGCCCAACAGGAAGTCGGCTATTGAGGTTTGTTTATAAAACGCTCGCAATGGAATGTGCAATACTCCTCCTAGAGAATTCAAACACACGGCACGAAACTCGGTCAGCATGAAGTCAAGGCATTGAGGATGAAAGTTTGCGAGGGGATTTTTGATATCTCGAACGGTTTGGCCGTGGCAAGGAAACGAAATGATGGCGAGAAACGTGAAACAGGAAGTGTGTTATAACTTCAGCATACATTAACTGATCTTGATGAAACTTCAGCAGTGTGTTCGCTGTAAGAGGACGATCACATGGATGTGACTATTGTGAGTCAAAGTTATAGCGCCACCAACTGGCAGCAGGAAGTGTGTCACTTTCAAAATGCTTTGAAATCACCCTTTTATTTTTACCCGATTTGCTTCAAACTTAATCTGTATAATGTAAATATACGGCAGATGTAGACCTGTGAATGGATTCTTGATATCTTTTAAACTGTTGCCGTGGCAACGCATCAAACTTTACCATTCTTTTAGGATGCTTTTGAGACCCTTAGCATGCTTCAAATCGCATGAAACTCGACAGACACATCACATTTATTAGCCAGTAGACATGTGCAAAGTTTCAGAAACGGGCGTGGTGAGGGCTCAGTAGCACCACCTTTTGACAAAAGTGGGGTTGTTAGTTTTAACTAGAGTTACAAAAATCGGTATGTATATTGTACTCCTCGAGCCGGACAACTTTCTAATTGACACTCATTAGCTAGGACCCACAGAAAGTCAGATATCTTTGTTTGAATGTAGAGAAAATCTTAGAATTTTGCCAGTCTCTCAGTGTCTCTCTGTGTGAGTGAGAGGAGGGGCGCCTGTCAGGTTAATTTTAACCCTTTATTTGCTGTGTGCGACTTCTCTGGCATTTTCGGGGGCCTTAACATCCTCTAAAACTCTTGAAACTTTGCACACGGGTCAGAACCCATGGCCATCAGGGCCGGGCTGAAGCTGGTCATCGGGCGTGGCAGGGCGGCTCGACAGCGCCCCCTGGACTGGGATTCGAACATTTGTCCATAAATCAAACACACTTGCGTGAATTAATATGAAACTCGGTACAATTATAGATCACATCAGGCCAAACAACTTTCGTGCTCTAAGTTTTACGACAATTAAAATGGAAGTTGAGAATTATGGGTTGTTTGAATAGTTGTCCTAGGAGAAATACATCAAATTACAACGCATGTGTTTACCAATCACAACCAAACTCGGTGTGCAAGAAGTCAAGACATTGAGGATGAAAGTTTGTGAGGGGATTTTTGATATCTCAAACGGTTTGGCCGTGGCGAGGAAACAAAATTATGGCGAGAAACGTGAAACAGGAAGTGTGTTATAACTTCAGCATACATTAACATATCTTGATGAAACTTCATCAGTGTGTTCGCTGTAAGAGGACGATCACATGGATGTGACTATTTCGAGTCAAAGTTATAGCGCCACCAACTGGCAGCAGGAAGTGTGTCACTTTCAAAATGCTTTGAAATCAACCTCTTATTTTTACCCGATTTGCTTCAAACTTCATCTGTATAATGTAAATACATGGCAGATGAAGACCTGTGAATGGATTCTTGATATCTTTGATACTGTTGCCGTGGCAACGCATCAAACTTTAAAATTCTTTTTTTTTTGATGATTTTGAGACTCTTAATGGCTTTTGAGGCCCTTAACGGGTTTGAAAACTCTTGAAACTTTGCACACAGGTCATATCCCACAGCCATCAGGCCCGGGCTGAAGATGGTACCTAGGCGTGGCAGGGGGGCTAGACAGCGCCCCCTGGAACGGGGTCCGAAAACTTGGTCCATAAATCAAACACGCTTGCATGTAATAATATGAATGAAAAACTTCATCTGTATAATGTAAACAGATGAAAAACTTCATCTGTATAATGATGAAAAACAGATGAAAAACTTCATCTGTATAATGTAAACATACGGTAGATGTAGACCTGTGAATGGATTCTTGATATCTTTTAAACTGTTGCCGTGGCAAAGCTTCAAACTTTGAAATTATTTTAGGATGCTTTTGAGACTCTTAGCATGCTTGAAATTGCATGAAACTCAACAGACACATCACATTTATTAGCCAGTAGACATGTGCAAAGTTTCAGAAACGGGCATGGTGCAGGGACTAAATAGCGCCACCTTTTGACAAAAGTGGGGTTGTTATTTTTATCTACAGTTACAAAAATCGTTATATACATTGTACTCCTCAAGCCAGACAACTTTCTAATTCATAGTCATTAGCTCAGACCAAGAGGAAGTCAGATATTTTGGTTTGAATATGGTGAGACTCTCTCTGAGCCTACGTCCGTGTATGGCAAGCCCTTTTAACATTTAAAAGCTAAGTTTGCCTATCCGTAAATTAACATTGTAGATATCAACAATGTCTTTCTGTCTAGTCGTAATTACATTTTGGATAGTTTGTATTATCATTTAAGATATCTGTAACATAATTGTGACTAGTCAAAATGACAGACTATGGCAAGCCAGTTTAACATTTAATCATGAAAGGGCCAAAGCCTTCGGCACCGCCACCCCGGTGCCTTTAGGTAACTAAAGGAGCCAGGGGTTGCGGTGCCACCGGCTTGGGCCCGCCATCGCTGCTCGCAGCTATATTTATTATTATTATTAGGGCCCAAGCCCTGAAAGGGCGAAGGCCCTATTGTTTTCCTTAGGATTATTATTATTAGGGCCCAAGCCCTGAAAGGGCGAAGGCCCTATTGTTTTCCTAAGGATTATTATTATTATTATTATTATTATTATTTATACGACTATTTGGGCACTTTTGGGGCCCTTAACATGCTCAAAATCTCTTGAAACTTTGCACACGGGTCAGAATCCGCGGCCATCAGGGCCGGGCTGAAGATGGTACCCGGGCGTGGCAGGGGGGCTAGACAGCGCCCCCTGGAACGGGGTCCGAAAACTTGGTCCATAAATCAAACACGCTTGCATGTAATAATATGAAACTCGGTGCACATATAGATCTCATTGTTCATATATACCTCAAACTATTACTTTTTACCCCAGCCCAACAGGAAGTCGGTTATTTAGGGTTGTTCATAAAACACTCGCAATGGAATTTGAAGTACTCCTCCTAGAGTATTCAAACACACGGCACGAAACTCGGTCAGCATGAAGTCAAGGCATTGAGGATGAAAGTTTGCGAGGGGATTTTTGATATCTCGAACTGTTTGGCCGTGGCGAGGAAACGAGATTATGGCGAGAATCGTGAAACAGGAAGTGTGTCAGAACTTCAGCATACATTAACTGATCTTGATGAAACTTCAGCAGTTTGTTTGCTGTAAGAGGACGATCACATGGATGTGAATATTGTGAGTCAAAGTTATAGCGCCACCAACTGGCAGCAGGAAGTGTGTCACTTTCAAAATGCTTTGAAATCACCCTCTTATTTTTACCCGATTTGCTTCAAACTTAATCTGTATAATGTAAATACATAGCAGATGAAGACCTGTGAATGGATTCTTGATATCTTTGATACTGTTGCCGTGGCAACGCATCAAACTTTAAAATTCTTTTTTTTGATGATTTTGAGACTCTTAGCGGCTTTTGGGGCCCTTAACGGGTTTGAAAACTCTTGAAACTTTGCACACAGGTCAGATCCCACAGCCATCAGAGCCGGGCTGAAGATGGTACCTGGGTGTGGCAGGGGGGCTAGACAGCGCCCCCTGGAACGGAGTCCGAACACTTGATCCATAAATCAAACACGCTTGAATGTAATAATATGAAACTCGGTACACATGTTGATCTCATCGTTTCATCTATACCTCACACTCTTACTTTTTACCCCAGCCGAACAGGAAGTCGGCTATTGAGGTTTGTTTGTAAAACGCTCGCAATGGAATGTGCAATACTCCTCCTAGAGAATTCAAACACACGGCACGAAACTCTGTCAGCATGAAGTCAAGGCATTGAGGATGAAAGATTGTGTGGGGATTTTTGATATCTCGAATTGTTTGGCCGTGGCGAGGAAACGAAATCATGGCGAGAAACGTGAAACAGGAAGTTTGTTATAACTTCAGCATACATTAACTGATCTTGATGAAACTTCAGCAGTATGTTCGCTGTAAGAGGACGATCACATGGATGTGACTATTGTGAGTCAAAGTTATAGCGCCACCAACTGGCAGCAGGAAGTGTGTCACTTTCAAAATGCTTTGAAACCACTCTCTTATTTTTAACCGATTTGCTTCAAACTTCATCTGTATAATGTAAATACACTGCAGATGTAGACCTGTGAATGAATTTTTGATATCTTTGATACTGTTGCCGTGGCAACGAATCAAACTTTAACATTCTTTTTTGATGCTTTTGGGACTCTTAGCATGCTTGAAATTGCTTGAAACTCAACAGATACATCACATTTATTAGCCAATAGACATGTGCAACTATGGCAAAAGATTAAAGTAATGTCAAAAAAGCAAACACTAAAAGCCTCATATCTTCTAAAAATGTAATTATACATCATTTGTTTCTAAATTAAATTATACAAATATTATAACTTCCCCAATTTTTCCTTTTTTTCATTTAAGAATTGTGTTTACGTTCAAAAACAGCCAGAATTGTTGTAAAATTCATAAAATAATAATTCATTCATTCAAAAATAATAATCTGAGTCATACGTAGTGCTATACTGCCCTCTTGTGTTCAATATCAGGTAGGCCTATTGTGTATATTCCCACCGGTTAATCAACGTGTGACTCCGCTGGGACTTGGGAGCTTTTAAATCGCTTACTTAAAACCGAAAGTCAAAATACGGATGTCCGCACAAGACATTAATGGTGTGGAGTAGAGCGAGCATTTTAAATAAATTCCTATTAAGTAGGATTGAACTAAACAGAAAGAATGTTCACTCTGTTCTGCTGGTTCCTCGCTGGTGGATCATATGATTACTTTGTCATAATCTATGACAAAAATGCTATTATAAACCATATTAATAATAGATAATACACATTGCTCTTATTTTTGAAAAATACATTCATGAAAAACAAGATAACAAAAATCATAAAAAAATATGGCCATGGCTGCTATAAATGTTTGAAATGCATAGGACAGATGTTTAATGACACAGCAACATATAATTGAAAGGCAATTAATAATCTGTCATTACGTCACTGCATTATGATATTACGGCTCCAATACGGTGCAGCACAAAGCACTTATGTGCATCCCGAGCGGAGAATGATGTGCTTGAAGCCACATGAAGTTACAGCGCATTGAGTCCATATTGAAAAGTTCAAAGCACAAAGGAAATACATATTTATGAACAGTGTATTATACATTATCTATCTATGCAATAGTTTATTGAGCCTTTTCTTTTAAAGGTTTTAAATTTCAGTTACTGTGTGCGTGAAGAACAATTATAGTGCTCTGACTATAGTGTTGTGATCTAACCGACAGCGTCCGACACCGGGTAGAAAGTAACACGATTAAGTTACAGCAATAAAGTCCAGCAAGAAAAAGTTTCTTCATTCGAAAATATAGATAGACCTTTAGACCTTTATCTTAAAGATCCAGTATAATAGGATTAACATTCAATCATCTTGAAGATCGTTTCATCATTGACTGTAACCGAATGTGACGTGCTGTTTGAATGCTGAATGGAGAATGACTGACAGGCGCAGAGAGGGAAACGTTTGTGTTCTTGAATTTAATTATTTAAATATTAATTTCTATATCACATAATAGCATCAGAACACTAATAATACAGTACACAAAAACTTTATGGTACTTTAGAAAGTTTTTGTGCCTTTGTGCCTAACATAGAATAGTATATGCACAATATAGAATTTGAATCAGCCTCGTCAAAGATGGCAGTGTCAGAGCCGATACCGATCCTGAGTATCTAATCAGCGCACTTGTTTTCAACAGTCAAATTGAAATTGAAATTGAAATTGCTTGAAACTCAACAGATACATCAAATTTATTAGCCAGTAGACATGTGCAAAGTTTCAGAAACGGGCATGGTGCAAGGACTAAATAGCGCCACCTTTTGACAAAAGTGGGGTTGTTAGTTTTATCTACAGTTACAAAAATCGGTATATACATTGTACTCCTCAAGCCGGACAACTTTCTAATACATAGTCATTAGCTCGGACCAAGAGGAAGTCAGATATTTTGGTTTGAATATGGTGAGCCTGTCTCTGAGCCTACGTCCCTGTATGGCAAGCCCTTTTAACATTTAAAAGCTAAGTTTGCCTGTCCGGAATTAACATTGTAGATATCAACAACGTCTTTCTGTCTATTCGCAATTACATTTTGGATAGTTTGTATTATCATTTAAGATATCTGTAACATAATTGTGACTAGTCGAAATGACAGATTATGGCAAGCCGTTTTAACATTTAATCATAAAAGGGCCAAAGCCTTCGGCACCGCCACCCGGGTGCCTTTAGGTAACTAAAGGAACCGGGGTTGCGGTGCCACCGGCTTGGGCCCGCCATCGCTGCTCGCAGCTATATTTATTATTATTATTATTATTTATACGACTATTCGGGCACTTTTGGGGCCCTTAACATGCTCAAAAACTCTTGAAACTTTGCACACGGGTCAGAAACCGCGGCCATCAGGGCCGGGCTGAAGATGGTACCCGGGCGTGGCAGGGGGGCTAGACAGCGCCCCCTGGAACGGGGTCAGAAAACTTGGTCCATAAATCAAACATGCTTGCATGTAATAATATGAAACTCGGTGCACATATAGATCTCATCGTTCATATATACCTCATACTATTACTTTTTACCCCATCCCAACAGGAAGTCGGTTATTTAGGGTTGTTCATAAAACACTCGCAATGGAATTTGCAATACTCCTCCTAGAGAATTCAAACACACGGCACGAAACTCGATCAGCATGAAGTCAAGGCATTGAGTATGAAAGTTTGCGAGGGGATTTTTGATATCTCGAACGGTTTGGCCGTGGCGAGGAAACGAAATTATGGCGAGAAACGTGAAACAGGAAGTGTGTCATAACTTCAGCATACATTAACTGATCTTGATGAAACTTCAGCAGTTTGTTCGCTGTAAGAGGACGATCACATGGATGTGACTATTGTGAGTCAAAGTTATAGCGCCACCAACTGGTAGGAGGAAGTGTGTCACTTTCAAAATGCTTTGAACTCACCCTTTTATTTTGACCCGATTTGCCTCAAACTTCATCTGTATAATGTAAATACATAGCAGATGAAGACCTGTGAATGGATTCTTGATATCTTTGATACTGTTGCCGTGGCAATGCATCAAACTTTAAAATTCTTTTTTTTGATGATTTTGAGACTCTTAGCGGCTTTTGGGGCCCTTAACGAGTTTGAAAACTCTTGAAACTTTGCATACAGGTCAGATCCCACAGCCATCAGGCCCGGGCTGAAGATGGTACCTGGGCGTGGCAGGGGGCTAGAAAGCGCCCCCTGGAAGGGGGTCCAAAAACTTGGTCCAAAAATCAAACACGCTTGCATGTAATAATATGAAACTCGGTACACATGTTGATGTCATCGTTTCATATATACCTCACACTCTTACTTTTACCCCAGCTAGACATGAAGTCGGTTATTTAGGGTTGTTCAAAAAACACACACAATGGAATTTGCAATACTCCTCCTAGAGAATTCAAACACACGGCACGAAACTCGGTCAGCATGAAGTCAAGAAACTGAGGTTGAAATTTTGCGAGGGGAATTTTGATATCTCGAACGGTTTGGCCGTGGCGAGGAAATAAAATTATGGCGAGAAACGTGAAACAGGAAGTGTGTTATAACTTCGGCATACATTAACTGATCTTGATGAAACTTCAGCAGTGTGTTCGCTGTAAGAGGCCGATCACATGGATGTGACTATTGTGAGTCAAAGTTATAGCGCCACCAACTGGCAGCAGGAAGTGTGTCACTTTCCAAATGCTTTAAAATCATCCTTTTATTTTGACCCGATTTGCTTCAAACTTCATCTGTATAATGTAAATACATGGCAGATGAAGACCTGAGAATGGATTCTTGATATATCTGATACTGTTGCCGTGGTAACGCATCAAACTTTGAAATTATTTTAGGATGCTTTTGAGACTCTTAGCATGCTTGAAATTGCATGAAAATCAACAGACACATCACATTTATTAGCCAGTAGACATGTGCAAAGTTTCAGAAACGGGCATGGTGCAGGGACTAAATAGCGCCACCTTTTGACAAAAGTGGCGTTGTTAGTTTTATCTACAGTTACAAAAATCGGTATATACATTTTACTCCTCAAGCCGGACAACTTTCTAATTCATAGTCATTAGTTTGGATCAAGAGGAAGTCAGATATTTTGGTTTGGATATGGTGAGCCTCTCTCTGAGCCTACTGTACGTCCCTATATGGCAAGCCCTTTTAACATTTAAAAGCTAAGTTTGCCTATCCGGAATTAACATTGTAGATATCAACACGCCACCTTTTGACAAAAGTGACTAGTCTTAATTACATTTTGAATAGTTTGTATTATCATTTAAGATATCTGTAATGTAATTGTGACTAGTCGAAACGACAGATAGAGTATGGCAAGCTGTTTTAACATTTCATTTAATCATGAAAGGGCTAAAGCCTGCGACACCGCCACCCCGGTGCCTTTAGGTAACTAAAGGAACCGGGGTTGCGGTGCCACCGGCTTGGGCCCGCCATCGCTGCTCGCAGCTATATTTATTATTAGGGCCCAAGCCCTGAAAGGGCGAAGGCCCTATTGTTTTCCTTAGGATTATTATTATTATTATTATTATTATTATTTATACGACTATTCGGGCACTTTTGGGGCCCTTAACATGCTCAAAAACTCTTGAAACTTTGTACACGGGTCAGAACTCGCGGCCATCAGGGCCGGGCTGAAGATGGTACCCGGGCGTGGCAGGGGAGCTAGACAGCGCCCCCTGGAACGGGGTCCGAACACTTGGTCCATAAATCAAACACGCTTGCATGTAATAATATGAAACTCGGTACACATGTTGATCTCATCGTTTCATCTATACCTCGTGCTTTTACTTTTTACCCCAGCCCAACAGGAAGTCGGCTATTTAGGGTTGTTCGTAAAACACTCGCAATGGAATTTTTAATACTCCTCCTAGAGCTTTGATCCAAATTCGACGAAACTCGGTCAGCGTGAAGTCAAGGCATTGAGGATGAAAGTTTGCGAGGGGATTTTTGATATCTCGAACGGTTTGGCCGTGGCGAGGAAACGAAATCATGGCGAGAAACATGAAACAGGAAGTGTGTTATAACTTCAGCATACATTAACTGATCTTGATGAAACTTCAGCAGTGTGTTCGCTGTAAGAGGACGATCACATGGATGTGACTATTGTGAGTCAAAGTTATAGCGCCACCAACTGGCAGCAGGAAGTGTGTCACTTTCAAAATGCTTTGATATCACCCTTTTATTTTTACCCGATTTGCTTCAAACTTCATCTGTATAATGTAAACATACGGCAGATGTAGACCTGTGAATGGATTCTTGATATCTTTGAAACTGTTGCCGTGGCGACGCATCAAACTTTACTCTTCTTTTAGGATGCTTTTAGGATGCTTTTGAGACCCTTAGCATGCTTCAAAATGCATGAAACTCGACAGACACATCACATTTATTAGCCAGTAGACATGTGCAAAGTTTCAGAAACGGGCGTGGTGAGGGCTCAGTAGCGCCACCTTTTGACAAAAGTGGGGTTGTTAGTTTTAACTAGAGTTACAAAAATTGGTATGTATATTGTACTCCTCGAGCCGGACAACTTTCTAATTTACACTTATTAGCTAGGACCCACAGAAACTCAGATATTTTTGTTTGAATATGGTCACTCTGAGCCTACATGTCTCTTTGTCTTTGGCTGTCTGTGTGTGTGTGTGAGTGTGCAGGGGGAGGGGGCTTAACCATTTCACTGCTGTGTGTATGACCTGCATAAAGAAAATACATTTCTCAAGCCTGGTATTTTTTAAATAAGTTTTTATTTTTATTTTTTATAAGTAAAGGCATATAACTAGTTTAATTGTAGTGCATTGACAATAGTTTTATATAATTAGTTTATTAATCAGATTAACTTGGTCAATAAACTTGGTCTGAAAATTTGGTCCATAAATCAAACACACTTGCATGTAATAATATGAAACTTGGTACACATATAGATCTCATCGTTTCATATATAGCCTACTTCACACTCTTACTTTTTACCCCAGCCCAACAGGAAGACGGCTATTTAGGGTTGTGTTTAAAACACATGCAATGGAATTTCAAGTATTGCTCCTAGAGCACTGAACCAAATTCGACAAAACTCGATCAGCGTGAAGTCAAGACATTAAGGATGAAAAGGTGCCAAGGGATTTTTTATATCTCGAACGGTTTGGCCGTGGCGAGGAAACGAAATTATGGCGAGAAACATGAAACAGGATGTGTGTTATAACTTCAGCATACATTAACTGATCTTGATGAAACTTCAGCAGTGTTTTCGCTGTAAGAGACCGATCACATGGATGTGACTATTGTGAGTCAAAGTTATAGCGCCACCAACTGGCAGCAGGAAGTGTGTCACTTTCAAAATGCTTTAAAACCACTCTCTTATTTTTAACCGATTTGCTTCAAACTTCATCTGTATAATGTAAATACACGGCAGATGTAGACCTGTGAAAGAATTTTTGATATCTTTGATACTGTTGCCGTGGCAACGAATCAAACTTTAACATTCTTTTTTGATGCTTTTGGGACTCTTAGCATGCTTGAAATTGCTTGAAACTCAACAGATACATCACATTTATTAGCCAGTAGACATGTGCAACTATGGCAAAAGATTAAAGTAATGTCAAAAAAGTAAACACTAAAAGCCTCATATCTTCTAAAAATGTAATTATACATCATTTGTTTCTAAATTAAATTATACAAATATTATAACTTCCCCAATTTTTCCTTTTTTTCATTTAAGAATTATGTTTACGTTCAAAAACAGCCAGAATTGTTGTAAAATTCATAAAAAAATAATAATCTGAGTCATACGTAGTGCTATACTGCCCTCTTGTGTTCAGTATCAGGTAATGTTAGGCCTATTGTGTATATTCCCACCGGTTAATCAACGTGTGACTCCGCTGGGACTTGGGAGCTTTTAAATCGCTTACTTAAAACCGAAAGTCAAAATACAGATGTCCGCACAAGACATTAATGGTGTGGAGTAGAGCGAGCATTTTAAATAAATTCCTATTAAGTAGGATTGAACTAAACAGAAAGAATGTTCACTCTGTTCTGCTGGTTCCTCGCTGGTGGATCATATGATTACTTTGTCATAATCTATGACAAAAATGCTATTATAAACCATATTAATAATAGATAATACACATTGCTCTTATTTTTGAAAAATACATTCATGAAAAACAAGATAACAAAAATCATAAAAACATATAGCCATGGCTGCTATAAATGTTTGAAATGCATAGGACAGATGTTTAATGACGCAGCAACATATAATTGAAAGGCAATTAATAATCTGTCATTACGTCACTGCATTATGATATTACGGCTCCAATACGGTGCAGCACAAAGCACTTATGTGCATCCCGAGCGGAGAATGATGTGCTTGAAGCCACATGAAGTTACAGCGCAGTGAGTCCATATTGAAAAGTTCAAAGCACAAAGGAAATACATATTTATGAACAGTGTATTATACATTATCTATCTATGCAATAGTTTATTGAGCCTTTTCTTTTAAAGGTTTTAAATTTCAGTTACTGTGTGCGTGAAGAACAATTATAGTGCTCTGACTCTAGTGTTGTGATCTAACCGACAGCGTCCGACACCCGGTAGAAAGTAACACGATTAAGTTACAGCAATAAAGTCCAGCAAGAAAAAGTTTCTTCATTCGAAAATATAGACCTTTAGACCTTTATCTTAAAGATCCAGTATAATAGGATTAACATTCAATCATCTTGAAGATCGTTTCATCATTGACTGTAACCGAATGTGACGTGCTGTTTGAATGCTGAATGGAGAATGACTGACAGGCGCAGAGAGGGAAAAGTTTGTGTTCTTGAATTTAATGACTTAAATATTAATTTCTATATCACATAATAGCTTCAGAACACTAATAATACAGTACACAAAAACTTTATGGTACTTTAGAAAGTTTTTGTGCCTTTGTGCCTAACATAGAATAGTATATATGCACAATATAGAATTTGAATCAGCCTCGTCAAAGATGGCAGTGTCAGAGCCGATACCGATCCTGAGAATCTAATCGGCGCACTTCTTTTCAACAGTCAAATTGAAATTGAAATTGAAATTGCTTGAAACTCAACAGATACATCACATTTATTAGCCAGTAGACATGTGCAAAGTTTCAGAAACGGGCATAGTGCAAGGACTAAATAGCGCCACCTTTTGACAAAAGTGGGGTTGTTAGTTTTATCTACAGTTACAAAAATCGCTATATACATTGTACTCCTCAAGCCGGACAACTTTCTAATACATAGTCATTAGCTCGGACCAAGAGGAAGTCAGATATTTTGGTTTGAATATGGTGAGCCTCTCTCTGAGCCTACGTCCCTGTATGGCAAGCCCTTTTAACATTTAAAAGCTAAGTTTGCCTGTCCGGAATTAACATTGTAGATATCATCAACGTCTTTCTGTCTATTCGTAATTACATTTTGGATAGTTTGTATTATCATTTAAGATATCTGTAACATAACTGTGACTAGTCGAAATGACAGAGTATGGCAAGCCGTTTTAACATTTAATCATGAAAGGGCCAAAGCCTTCGGCACCGCCACCTGGGTGCCTTTAGGTAACTAAAGGAACCGGGGTTGCGGTGCCACCGGCTTGGGCCCGCCATCGCTGCTCGCAGCTATATTTATTATTATTTTTCTTACGACTATTCGGGCACTTTTGGGGCCCTTAACGTGCTCGAAAACTCTTGAAACTTTGCACACGGGTCAGAACCCGCGGCCATCAGAGCCGGGCTGAAGATGGTACCCGGGCGTGGCAGGGGGGCTCGTCAGCGCCCCCTGGAATGGGGTCCGAACACTTGGTCCATAACTCAAACACGCTTGCATGTAATAATATGAAACTCGGTACGCATGTTGATCTCATCGTTTCATCTATACCTCGCGCTTTTACTTTTTACCCCAGCCCAACAGGAAGTCGGCTATTGAGGTTTGTTTGTAAAACGCTCGCAATGTTATTTGAAATACTCCTCCTAGAGCTTTGATCCAAATTCGACGATACTCGGTCAGCGTGAAGTCAAGACATTGAGGATGAAAGGTTGTGTGGGGATTTTTGATATCTCGAACGGTTTGGCCATGGCGAGGAAACGAAATCATGGCGAGAAACGTGAAACAGGAAGTTTGTTATAACTTCAGCATACATTAACTGATCTTGATGAAACTTCAGCAGTGTGTTCGCTGTAAGAGGACGATCACATGGATGTGACTATTGTGAGTCAAAGTTATAGCGCCACCAACTGGCAGCAGGAAGTGTGTCACTTTCAAAATGCTTTGATATCACCCTTTTATTTTTACCCGATTTGCTTCAAACTTCATATGTATAATGTAAACATACGGCAGATGTAGACCTGTGAATGGATTCTTGATATCTTTGAAACTGTTGCCGTGGCGACGCATCAAACTTTACCCTTCTTTTAGGATGCTTTTAGGATGCTTTTGAGACCCTTAGCATGCTTCAAAATGCATGAAACTCGACAGACACATCACATTTATTAGCCAGTAGACAAGTGCAAAGTTTCAGAAACGGGCGTGGTGAGGGCTCAGTAGCGCCACCTTTTGACAAAAGTGGGGTTGTTAGTTTTATCTACAGTTACAAAAATCGGTATGTATATTGTACTCCTCGAGCCGGACAACTTTCTAATTGACACTCATTAGCTAAGACCCACAGAAAGTCAGATATGTTTGTTTGAATGTGGTCTTGCTTAATCTGAGCCTACATCTCTGTCTTTGCCTGTCTGTGTATGTGTGTGTGTTTGTAGGGGGAGGGGTCTTAACCATTTCACTCCTGTGTGTATGGCCTGCATAAAAAATAAATGCCTTAAGCCTGGTATTTTTTTAAATAAGTTTTTTATTTTTTATAAGTAAAGGCATATAACCAGTTTAATTGTAGTGCATTAATAGTTTTATATAATTAGTTTATTAATTAAATTAACTTGGTCCATAAACTTGATCTGAAAATTTGGTCCATAAATCAAACACACTTGCATGTAATAATATGACTTGAGTGTTAATCACATCATGTTTTCAGTTTGAATATAAAATATATAAATTATGTAAAAAAAATAAAGTTGATCCAGCTGGAGCGCAGGCTGAGAATAGCGCTGTCATGACTGGATCACGAGATCATCAGTCATGCCCTCTCATACCTTACGCGCACACCACGCCCACTTACATCAGGTCACATCAACATGTCAGCCGGAGGGATAACGAGGGTCGTCGTCGCTTTTGGATTCAAGAATTTCTTACAACAAGATGGCAAAAGAACAGCGCTTTGCAAGACATGCAACGTTAAGATCGCGGACAGTCAGATGACAACCTCCAATTTCGTCCGTCATTTGAAGAGCCATTCTGCCCACTGTGCCCAGTAAGTGCTTGTCAATTTGTTAATGTTATCTGGTTAGCTCGTTCGTAGTTAGCTAGCTAATGTAAGTTAAAGGAGAACTCCGGCGCAAAATTACACATTGTTACCTAGTCAACCGTTATCTGAGATTTGTTTTCATGACTGCCGAATGTAAATAGTTTTATCTATAAAAACAGTTTAGCCTATAAGTGACGTCCGACATTCTGCATATTGTGTTATTTTGTTAAGCCCCACTAAAGGCATAAAAAACTGTAAAGCACAATCAAGTTTTCACACTATATTCCAAGACTTCTAAAGTCATTCAATAGCTTAATGTGTGGTAAAATTAATATTTTAGTCTCTAAGTTAAAGTTAACGGAAAGTCATCTCGCCTCAGTCATTCTTCATGCATCAGCATTCACACAGCGCGTTGCGTTCGGTTGCGACAGTAACACGACGACACTCTCTTAAAGATCAATGTTCCCAATATTATACTTTATTTGTAGATAAGGCATAAAGGTCTATGATTTGCATAAAATGACTATCTTGCTGGAGTGGAGTTTATTGCCCTTTAGAATACACTAAGCATTAGTGCTGCACGATTAATTATATCGCAGTCGTAATAGCGATCTCAAACCTATGCAATTATATAACGCAAAATGCCGCGATTTTATATGAAATAAACAAAGTAGGGCTATTAGCGCAGCATCTCTTCTTTTTTGTCATCCTTTGACTAGTGTTACAAGATCCCCCTCTTATTGGTTCAAATGCCTTTTCGCATTTTGCACGACAAGAAGTGAAAAGCTGCCTGGGAGTGCCCTAGATTAGAATAGATGAGACTTGCATAATGCGCATGCACTGACCGTGTGCCAGCCCAGAATAAACAGTTCTCTTTCGAGCTTGAACGAACAATAGCACACACAATTATGCCAAAATGTGGTTTTGTCTAGTATCTTCATAACATAAGAAAAGTCTATGGATGAAAAGAGTTGTGCTATGAGGCGCGTGTGAGATCCGCGTCTCGGCAACGGGTGCTCTTAAAGGGCCAGCAGCGAATAAAGCGTTCTTTCAGTAAAGTTAAAAGAACAAAGGGAAATTAGAAAATTACTCACTGATCTTGAGTAAAGAACTTTTGTAGCTTTAATAAGGATTATTATATATATAATTTATGATTCAGGCAGCGCAGACTGTTTGATAACTTTATTCAATTTCTGTACCTGTTAAGACAGGAAGGGCACAGGTAAATATGTTTTTTATTATGGGTTTATGTGGGGATTGTTTGAAGTTCACTTAATTTAAAAGCTGTTATATATTTTTTTTAAGCCTAATAATTTTTTAAAAAGTTGATGGCTTTCAATTGATGGAATCACTGTAATGTTGGTTTGGTTGATGGTTTATTGATCATTATAGGTGTTATCAATCATTTATTGTTGTTGTTGTTTTTAGTTTGAGTTGAGAAATAAACATTAATCTGTGTGTGCATTTTACTTTAGAACCAAGCAAGTTGGACTCATGAAACCATTTTATTATATCGGAGTCGCAAATCGCAATTGCAATATTGGCTCAATAATGGCAATATGACATTTTCCCAAATCGTGCAGCCCTACTAAGCATAGATTATAGATACCATCCCTTCGCTATGTTCTTTTCAATGTGAAGCGTTGCGTGCTGTGACTTGGTGTTGCTTCAAGTGCATCATTCTGCACACGGGATGCGCATGATTGCTTATAATACTTTGGGGAGACAAGGGGGCGTGGCCTAAGGGAATAGCACTCGTGATGTTAAGTGATGTTACCCCGCCATCGCTGATAGAACCTTTAGCAGTCATGTTTTTGCTTCTTGAGAGAGAGAGAAAGTGTGTGTGTGTGTGTGTGTGTGTGTGTGTGTGTGTGTGTGTGTGTGTGTGTGTGTGTGTGTGTGTGTGTGAGCAATGGCGGTTCTAGGCGGGGGCCTGGGGGGGCCAGTGCCCCTGCGACAACAAGCTTGGACCCCCTTGTGGCCCCCTAAATGTGGAGTCAGTGTGAAATATTTTTTTATAGTGTGTCACGCATTGAGCATGACAGTCACTCGTTTCAGTCTTTTGTCTCACACTCCCGTCACACATTGTATTTCTCATGCGGAAAAACTATTAATAATATATTTAATATACGCAATTTCTCTGGCCGCGCCGCTCTCACGTGAGAATCAAGCGCGTCTCGCCTGGAGTTCAGCAGTCGACCCTGCTACGCATCAGCCAATCAAAAAAAGAGAAGTGCTACTACATTGGTTGTTAGTTTTATCTACAGTTACAAAAATCGGTATATACATTGTACTCCTCAAGCCATACAACTTTCTAATACATAGTCATTAGCTCGGACCAAGAGGAAGTCAGATATTTTGGTCTGAATATGGTGAGCCTCTCTCTGAGCCTACGTCCCTGTATGGCAAGCCCTTTTAACATTTAAAAGCTAAGTTTGCCTGTCCGGAATTAACATTGTAGATATCAACAACGTCTTTCTGTCTAGTCGTTACACTTTGCATAGTTTGTATTATCATTTAAGATATCTGTAACATAATTGTGACTAGTCGAAATGACAGAGTATGGCAAGCCGTTTTAACATTTAATCATGAAAGGGCCAAAGCCTTCGGCACCGCCACCCGGGTGCCTTTAGGTAACTAAAGGAACCGGGGTTGCGGTGCCTCCGGCTTGGGCCCGCCATCGCTGCTCGCAGCTATATTTATTATTATTTTTCTTACGACTATTCGGGCACTTTTGGGGCCCTTAACATGCTCGAAAACTCTTGAAACTTTGCACACGGGTCAGAACCCGCGGCCATCAGAGCCGGGCTGAAGATGGTACCCGGGCGTGGCAGGGGGGCTCGTCAGCGCCCCCTGGAATGGGGTCCGAACACTTGGTCCATAACTCAAACACGCTTGCATGTAATAATATGAAACTCGGTACGCATGTTGATCTCATCGTTTCATCTATACCTCCCGCTTTTACTTTTTACCCCAGCCCAACAGGAAGTCGGCTATTGAGGTTTGTTTGTAAAACGCTCGCAATGGTATTTGAACTACTCCTCCTAGAGCTTTGATCCAAATTCGACGATACTCGGTCAGCGTGAAGTCAAGACATTGAGGATGAAAGCTTGTGTGGGGATTTTTGATATCTCGAACGGTTTGGCCGTGGCGAGGAAACGAAATCATGGCGAGAAACGTGAAACAGGAAGTTTGTTATAACTTCAGCATACATTAACTGATCTTGATGAAACTTCAGCAGTATATTCGCTGTAAGAGGACGATCACATGGATGTGACTATTGTGAGTCAAAGTTATAGCGCCACCAACTGGCAGCAGGAAGTGTGTCACTTTCAAAATGCTTTGATATCACCCTTTTATTTTTACCCGATTTGCTTCAAACTTCATATGTATAATGTAAACATACGGCAGATGTAGACCTGTGAATGGATTCTTGATATCTTTGAAACTGTTGCCGTGGCGACGCATCAAACTTTACCCTTCTTTTAGGATGCTTTTAGGATGCTTTTGAGACCCTTAGCATGCTTCAAAATGCATGAAACTCGACAGACACATCACATTTATTAGCCAGTAGACATGTGCAAAGTTTCAGAAACGGGCGTGGTGAGGGCTCAGTAGCGCCACCTTTTGACAAAAGTGGGGTTGTTAGTTTTAACTAGAGTTACAAAAATTGGTATGTATATTGTACTCCTCGAGCCAGACAACTTTCTAATTTACACTTATTAGCTAGGACCCACAGA
Source organism: Pimephales promelas (assembly GCF_988280905.1). NCBI lineage: Eukaryota > Metazoa > Chordata > Actinopteri > Cypriniformes > Leuciscidae > Pimephales > Pimephales promelas. Next base: position 13,983,383 of record NC_142776.1, on the reverse strand, counting down.
AACTCAGATATTTTTGTTTGAATATGGTCACTCTGAGCCTACATGTCTCTGTGTCTCTGTGTCTTTGGCTGTCTGTGTGTGTGTGTGCAGGGGGAGGGGGCTTAACTATTTCACTGCTGTGTGTATGACCTGCATAAAGAAAATACATTTCTCAAGCCTGGTATTTTTTAAATAAGTTTTTATTTTTATTTTTTATAAGTAAAGGCATATAACTAGTTTAATTGTAGTGCATTGACAATAGTTTTATATAATTAGTTTATTAATCAGATTAACTTGGTCAATAAACTTGGTCTGAAAATTTGGTCCATAACACACTTGCATGTAATAATATGAAACTCGGTAAACATATGGATCTCATCGGTTCATGTATACTTCACACTCTTACTTTTTACCCCAGCCCAACAGGAAGTTGGCAATTTAGGGTTGTTTGTAAAATAAAAACATGCAATGGAATATTTTAAAGTACTTCTCTAGAGAATTCAAAGAAATGCCACAAAACTCGATTAGCGTGAAGTCAAGACATTGAGGATAAAAAATTGCCAGGGGATTTTTGATACCTCGAACGGTTTGGCCGTGGCGAGGAAACAAAATTATGGCGAGAAACATGAAACAGGATGTGTGTTATAATAACTTCAGCATACATTAACTGATCTTGATGAAACTTCAGCAGTGTTTTCGCTGTAAGAGACCGATCACATGGATGTGACTATTGTGAGTCAAAGTTATAGCGCCACCAACTGGCAGCAGGAAGTGTGTCACTTTCAAAATGCTTTGAAACCACTCTCTTATTTTTAACCGATTTGCTTCAAACTTCATCTGTATAATGTAAATACACTGCAGATGTAGACCTGTGAATGAATTTTTGATATCTTTGATACTGTTGCCGTGGCAACGAATCAAACTTTAACATTCTTTTTTGATGCTTTTGGGACTCTTAGCATGCTTGAAATTGCTTGAAACTCAACAGATACATCACATTTATTAGCCAATAGACATGTGCAACTATGGCAAAAGATTAAAGTAATGTCAAAAAAGTAAACACTAAAAGCCTCATATCTTCTAAAAATGTAATTATACATCATTTGTTTCTAAATTAAATTATACAAATATTATAACTTCCCCAATTTTTCCTTTTTTTCATTTAAGAATTGTGTTTACGTTCAAAAACAGCCAGAATTGTTGTAAAATTCATAAAAAAATAATAATCTGAGTCATACGTAGTGCTATACTGCCCTCTTGTGTTCAATATCAGGTAGGCCTATTGTGTATATTCCCACCGGTTAATCAACGTGTGACTCCGCTGGGACTTGGGAGCTTTTAAATCGCTTACTTAAAACCGAAAGTCAAAATACGGATGTCCGCACAAGACATTAATGGTGTGGAGTAGAGCGAGCATTTTAAATAAATTCCTATTAAGTAGGATTGAACTAAACAGAAAGAATGTTCACTCTGTTCTGCTGGTTCCTCGCTGGTGGATCATATGATTACTTTGTCATAATCTATGACAAAAATGCTATTATAAACCATATTAATAATAGATAATAGACATTGCTCTTATTTTTGAAAAATACATTCATGAAAAACAAGATAACAAAAATCATAAAAAAATATAGCCATGGCTGCTATAAATGTTTGAAATGCATAGGACAGATGTTTAATGACGCAGCAACATATAATTGAAAGGCAATTAATAATCTGTCATTACGTCACTGCATTATGATATTACGGCTCCAATACGGTGCAGCACAAAGCACTTATGTGCATCCCGAGCGGAGAATGATGTGCTTGAAGCCACATGAAGTTACAGCGCATTGAGTCCGTATTGAAAAGTTCAAAGCACAAAGGAAATACATATTTATGAACAGTGTATTATACATTATCTATCTATGCAATAGTTTATTGAGCCTTTTCTTTTAAAGGTTTTAAATTTCAGTTACTGTGTGCGTGAAGAACAATTATAGTGCTCTGACTCTAGTGTTGTGATCTAACTGACAGCGTCCGACACCCGGTAGAAAGTAACACGATTAAGTTACAGCAATAAAGTCCAGCAAGAAAAAGTTTCTTCATTCGAAAATATAGACCTTTAGACCTTTATCTTAAAGATCCAGTATAATAGGATTAACATTCAATCATCTTGAAGATCGTTTCATCATTGAATGTAACCGAATGTGACGTGCTGTTTGAATGCTGAATGGAGAATGACTGACAGGCGCAGAGAGGGAAAAGTTTGTGTTCTTGAATTTAATGACTTAAATAATAATTTCTATATCACATAATAGCTTCAGAACACTTATAATACAGTACACAAAAACTTTATGGTACTTTAGAAAGTTTTTGTGCCTTTGTGCCTAACATAGAATAGTATATGCACAATATAGAATTTGAATCAGCCTCGTCAAAGATGGCAGTGTCAGAGCCGATACCGATCCTGAGTATCTAATCGGCGCACTTCTTTTCAACAGTCAAATTGAAATTGAAATTGAAATTGCTTGAAACTCAACAGATACATTACATTTATTAGCCAGTAGACATGTGCAAAGTTTCAGAAACGGGCATTGTGCAAGGACTAAATAGCGCCACCTTTTGACAAAAGTGGGGTTGTTAGTTTTATCTACAGTTACAAAAATCGGTATATACATTGTACTCCTCAAGCCGGACAACTTTCTAATACATAGTCATTAGCTCGGACCAAGAGGAAGTCAGATATTTTGGTTTGAATATGGTGAGCCTCTCTCTGAGCCTACGTCCCTGTATGGCAAGCCCTTTTAACATTTAAAAGCTAAGTTTGCCTGTCCGGAATTAACATTGTCGATATCAACAACGTCTTTCTGTCTATTCGTAATTACATTTTGGATAGTTTGTATTATCATTTAAGACATCTGTAACATAATTGTGACTAGTCGAAATGACAGAGTATGGCAAGCCGTTTTAACATTTAATCATAAAAGGGCCAAAGCCTTCGGCACCGCCACCCGGGTGCATTTAGGTAACTAAAGGAACCGGGGTTGCGGTGCCACCGGCTTGGGCCCGCCATCGCTGCTCGCAGCTATATTTATTATTATTATTATTAGGGCCCAAGCCCTGAAAGGGCGAAGGCCCTATTGTTTTCCTTAGGATTATTCTTTTCTATTATTAGGGCCCAAGCCCTGAAAGGGCGAAGGCCCTATTGTTTTCCTTAGGATTATTCTTTTCTATTATTATTATTATTATTATTATTTTTCTTACGACTATTCGGGCACTTTTGGGGCCCTTAACATGCTCGAAAACTCTTGAAACTTTGCACACGGGTCAGAACCCGCGGCCATCAGAGCCGGGCTGAAGATGGTACCCGGGCGTGGCAGGGGGGCTCGTCAGCGCCCCCTGGAATGGGGTCCGAACACTTGGTCCATAACTCAAACACGCTTGCATGTAATAATATGAAACTCGGTACGCATGTTGATCTCATCGTTTCATCTATACCTCGCGCTTTTACTTTTTACCCCAGCCCAACAGGAAGTCGGCTATTGAGGTTTGTTTGTAAAACGCTCGCAATGTTATTTGAAATACTCCTCCTAGAGCTTTGATCCAAATTCGACGATACTCGGTCAGCGTAAAGTGAAGACATTGAGGATGAAAGCTTGTGTGGGGATTTTTGATATCTCGAACGGTTTGGCCGTGGCGAGGAAACGAAATCATGGCGAGAAACGTGAAACAGGAAGTTTGTTATAACTTCAGCATACATTAACTGATCTTGATGAAACTTCAGCAGTATGTTCGCTGTAAGAGGACGATCACATGGATGTGACTATTGTGAGTCAAAGTTATAGCGCCACCAACTGGCAGCAGGAAGTGTGTCACTTTCAAAATGCTTTGATATCACCCTTTTATTTTTACCCGATTTGCTTCAAACTTCATATGTATAATGTAAACATACGGCAGATGTAGACCTGTGAATGGATTCTTGATACCTTTGAAACTGTTGCCGTGGCGACGCATCAAACTTTACCCTTCTTTTAGGATGCTTTTAGGATGCTTTTGAGACCCTTAGCATGCTTCAAAATGCATGAAACTCAACAGACACATCACATTTATTAGCCAGTAGACACGTGCAATGTTTCAGAAACGGGCGTGGTGAGGGCTCAGTAGCGCCACCTTTTGACAAAAGTAGGGTTGTTAGTTTTATCTACAGTTACAAAAATCGGTATGTATATTGTACTCCTCGAGCCGGACAACTTTCTAATTGACACTCATTAGCTAGGACCCACAGAAAGTCAGATATGTTTGTTTGAATGTGGTCTTGCTTAATCTGAGCCTACATCTCTGTCTTTGCCTGTCTGTGTATGTGTGTGTGTTTGTAGGGGGAGGGGTCTTAACCATTTCACTCCTGTGTGTATGGCCTGCATAAAAAATAAATGCCTTAAGCCTGGTATTTTTTTAAATAAGTTTTTTATTTTTTATAAGTAAAGGCATATAACCAGTTTAATTGTAGTGCATTAATAGTTTTATATAATTAGTTTATTAATTAAATTAACTTGGTCCATAAACTTGATCTGAAAATTTGGTCCATAAATCAAACACACTTGCATGTAATAATATGACTTGAGTGTTAATCACATCATGTTTTCAGTTTGAATATAAAATATATAAATTATGTAAAAAAAATAAAGTTGATCCAGCTGGAGCGCAGGCTGAGAATAGCGCTGTCATAGATACAGTCGGCAACGCGTCATAGTTGGGGGGCGTGGTCGGCGTGGGGGAAAGCAGCGCGACCATCCTATGTATTTGAATGACAAAAATGTCATATTGCGAGTCATTTATGCCTGCCGACCGGCAACGATACATTGCAAATTTAACTGTAATAGGTTATGATTGCCCTTATTTAATTAAAAACTGGGCCAATGACCCAACCAAATGGCCGGAGGTGTCGTTTCCAGACTATTATATCTGGTTGAATCTTCAGGTAAGACATCGCGGAAGCTACCGGCAACACAAGCCTGTAACTCAATCAACTTGCGTATAAGTTACTATAAGTCCATAAAACCATGTCACTTACCAATTGTACGTATGCTTCACTCCAAACTATTAATCCTTTTGTAAAACGGTGATCAAAGTAGTCGCTACGAAGTTGCAGAGGGACTTTGCTGACAGTTATCCGAATTCTCACAGACTGCAGTCTGATAACCTTCAGCTGATAACGCTAATAACATCCCTTATGAAAAACAACTAAAGGAATCTTGTAGTATTTTAGGACAAACTATTATAGTAACGTTAATCCTATAGGAATACTATAGTATTTTGGGACATAGCCTAGAAGTATAGGTATTAATGAACATCACAGAAGTATTATACACTACTATAGAATACTAATAGCCATAGGATTACTATAGTTCTTTTTCGTAAGGGACGTAACGTCAGACAAATCTGGCCCACTGCCTAATACGAGTTAAACATCTACTACTATATCACACAGGGACCTCTACTCACACAGTAATCTAATAAGATATGATTAATTTTGCCATTTTGTCCTCCTATCCGGTTCTGCATGTATGTAAGAAAGGCTGTAGAACTTCAATTTGTAATTTGTTAGTTTATTGGTGGTACAGAAAACGACACCGCAACCCTTCGGCATGATTGTCCCATGTATTTCAATGAGCGCCAAGGCAATGATTTCCCCCACGGGCTAAATTCACACCACGTGACGGGGCGTTCCCGGGGGCGTTCCCAGACCAACCGACTGTATCTATGACTGGATCACGAGATCATCAGTCATGCCCTCTCATACCTTACGCGCACACCACGCCCACTTACATCAGATCACATCAACATGTCAGCCGGAGGGATAACGAGGGTCGTCGTCGCTTTTGGATTCAAGAATTTCTTACAACAAGATGGCAAAAGAACAGCGCTTTGCAAGACATGCAACGTTAAGATCGCGGACAGTCAGATGACAACCTCCAATTTCGTCCGTCATTTGAAGAGCCATTCTGCCCACTGTGCCCAGTAAGTGCTTGTCAATTTGTTAATGTTATCTGGTTAGCTCGTTCGTAGTTAGCTAGCTAATGTAAGTTAAAGGAGAACTCCGGCGCAAAATTACACATTGTTACCTAGTCAACCGTTATCTGAGATTTGTTTTCATGACTGCCGAATGTAAATAGTTTTATCTATAAAAACAGTTTAGCCTATAAGTGACGTCCGACATTCTGCATATTGTGTTATTTTGTTAAGCCCCACTAAAGGCATAAAAAACTGTAAAGCACAATCAAGTTTTCACACTATATTCCAAGACTTCTAAAGTCATTCAATAGCTTAATGTGTGGTAAAATTAATATTTTAGTCTCTAAGTTAAAGTTAACGGAAAGTCATCTCGCCTCAGTCATTCTCCATGCATCAGCATTAGCGCGTCGCGTTCGGTTGCGACAGTAACACGACGACACTCTCTTCAAGATCAATGTTCCCAATATTATACTTTATTTGTAGATAAGGCATAAAGGTCTATGATTTGCATAAAATGACTATCTTGCTGGAGTGGAGTTTATTGCCCTTTAGAATACACTAAGCATTAGTGCTGCACGATTAATTATATCGCAGTCGTAATAGCGATCTCAAACCTATGCAATTATATAACGCAAAATGCCGCGATTTTATATGAAATAAACAAAGTAGGGCTATTAGCGCAGCATCTCTTCTTTTTTGTCATCCTTTGACTAGTGTTACAAGATCCCCCTCTTATTGGTTCAAATGCCTTTTCGCATTTTGCACGACAAGAAGTGAAAAGCTGCCTGTGAGTGCCCTAGATTAGATGATACGCATAATGCGCATGCACTGACCGTGTGCCAGCCCAGAATAAACAGTTCTCTTTCGAGCTTGAACGAACAATAGCACACACAATTATGCCAAAATGTGGTTTTGTCTAGTATCTTCATAACATAAAAGTCTATGGATGAAAAGAGTTGTGCTATGAGGCGCGTGTGAGATCCGCGTCTCGGCAACGGGTGCTCTTAAAGGGCCAGCAGCGAATAAAGCGTTCTTTCAGTAAAGTTAAAAGAACAAAGGGAAATTAGAAAATTACTCACTGATCTTGAGTAAAGAACTTTTGTAGCTTTAATAAGGATTATTATATATATAATTTATGATTCAGGCAGCGCAGACTGTTTGATAACTTTATTCAATTTCTGTACCTGTTAAGACAGGAAGGGCACAGGTAAATATGTTTTTTATTATGGGTTTATGTGGGGATTGTTTGAAGTTCACTTAATTTAAAAGCTGTTATATATATTTTTTAAGCGTAATAATTTTTTAAAAAGTTGATGGCTTTCAATTGATGGAATCACTGTAATGTTGGTTTGGTTGATGGTTTATTGATCATTATAGGTGTTATCAATCATTTATTGTTGTTGTTGTTTTTAGTTTGAGTTGAGAAATAAACATTAATCTGTGTGTGCATTTTACTTTAGAACCAAGCAAGTTGGACTCATGAAACCATTTTATTATATCGGAGTCGCAAATCGCAATTGCAATATTGGCTCAATAATGGCAATATGACATTTTCCCAAATCGTGCAGCCCTACTAAGCATAGATTATAGATACCATCCCTTCGCTATGTTCTTTTCAATGTGAAGCGTTGCGTGCTGTGACTTGGTGTTGCTTCAAGTGCATCATTCTGCACACGGGATACGCATGATTGCTTATAATACTTTGGGGAGACAAGGGGGCGTGGCCTAAGGGAATAGCACTCGTGATGTTAAGTGATGTTACCCCGCCATCGCTGATACAACCTTTAGCAGTCATGTTTTTGCTTCTTGAGAGAGAGAGAAAGTGTGTGTGTGTGTGTGTGTGTGTGTGTGAGCAATGGCGGTTCTAGGCGGGGGCCTGGGGGGGCCAGTGCCCCTGCGACAACAAGCTTGGACCCCCTTGTGGCCCCCTAAATGTGGAGTCAGTGTGAAATATTTTTTTATAGTGTGTCACGCATTGAGCATGACAGTCACTCGTTTCAGTCTTTTGTCTCACACTCCCGTCACACATTGTATTTCTCATGCGGAAAAACTATTAATAATATATTTAATATACGCAATTTCTCTGGCCGCGACGCTCTCACGTGAGAATCAAGCGCGTCTCGCCTGGAGTTCAGCAGTCGACCCTGCTACGCATCAGCCAATCAAAAAAAGAGAAGTGCTACTACATTGGTTGTTAGTTTTATCTACAGTTACAAAAATCGGTATATACATTGTACTCCTCAAGCCGTACAACTTTCTAATACATAGTCATTAGCTCGGACCAAGAGGAAGTCAGATATTTTGGTCTGAATATGGTGAGCCTCTCTCTGAGCCTACGTCCCTGTATGGCAAGCCCTTTTAACATTTAAAAGCTAAGTTTGCCTGTCCGGAATTAACATTGTAGATATCAACAACATCTTTCTGTCTAGTCGTTACACTTTGGATAGTTTGTATTATCATTTAAGATATCTGTAACATAATTGTGACTAGTCGAAATGACAGAGTATGGCAAGCCGCTTTAACATTTAATCATGAAAGGGCCAAAGCCTTCGGCACCGCCACCCGGGTGCCTTTAGGTAACTAAAGGAACCGGGGTTGCGGTGCCTCCGGCTTGGGCCCGCCATCGCTGCTCGCAGCTATATTTATTATTATTAGGGCCCAAGCCCTGAAAGGGCGAAGGCCCTATTGTTTTCCTTAGGATTATTCTTTTCTATTATTATTAGGGCCCAAGCCCTGAAAGGGCGAAGGCCCTATTGTTTTCCTTAGGATTATTCTTTTCTATTATTATTATTATTATTTTTCTTACGACTATTCAGGCATTTTTGGGGCCCTTAACATGCTCGAAAACTCTTGAAACTTTGCACACGGGTCAGAACCCGCGGCCATCAGAGCCGGGCTGAAGATGGTACCCGGGCGTGGCAGGGGGGCTCGTCAGCGCCCCCTGGAATGGGGTCCGAACACTTGGTCCATAACTCAAACACGCTTGCATGTAATAATATGAAACTCGGTACGCATGTTGATCTCATCGTTTCATCTATACCTCGCGCTTTTACTTTTTACCCCAGCCCAACAGGAAGTCGGCTATTGAGGTTGGTTTGTAAAACGCTCGCAATGGTATTTGAAATACTCCTCCTAGAGCTTTGATCCAAATTTGACAATACTCGGTCAGCGTGAAGTCAAGACATTGAGGATGAAAGCTTGTGTGGGGATTTTTGATATCTCGAACGGTTTGGCCGTGGCGAGGAAACGAAATCATAGCGAGAAACGTGAAACAGGAAGTTTGTTATAACTTCAGCATACATTAACTGATCTTGATGAAACTTCAGCAGTATGTTCGCTGTAAGAGGACGATCACATGGATGTGACTATTGTGAGTCAAAGTTATAGCGCCACCAACTGGCAGCAGGAAGTGTGTCACTTTCAAAATGCTTTGATATCACCCTTTTATTTTTACCCGATTTGCTTCAAACTTCATATGTATAATGTAAACATACGGCAGATGTAGACCTGTGAATGGATTCTTGATATCTTTGAAACTGTTGCTGTGGCGACGCATCAAACTTTACCCTTCTTTTAGGATGCTTTTAGGATGCTTTTGAGACCCTTAGCATGCTTCAAAATGCATGAAACTCGACAGACACATCACATTTATTAGCCAGTAGACACGTGCAAAGTTTCAGAAACGGGCGTGGTGAGGGCTCAGTAGCGCCACCTTTTGACAAAAGTGGGGTTGTTAGTTTTATCTACAGTTACAAAAATCGGTATGTATATTGTACTCCTCGAGCCGGACAACTTTCTAATTGACACTCATTAGCTAGGACCCACAGAAAGTCAGATATGTTTGTTTGAATGTGGTCTTGCTCAATCTGAGCCTACATCTCTGTCTTTGGCTGTCTGTGTGTGTGTGTGTGTGTGTGTGTGTGTGTGTTTGTAGGGGGAGGGGTCTTAACCATTTCACTCCTGTGTGTATGGCCTGCATAAAAAATAAATGCCTTAAGCCTGGTATTTTTTTAAATAAGTTTTTTATTTTTTATAAGTAAAGGCATATAACCAGTTTAATTGTAGTGCATTAATAGTTTTATATAATTAGTTTATTAATTAAATTAACTTGGTCCATAAACTTGATCTGAAAATTTGGTCCATAAATCAAACACACTTGCATGTAATAATATGACTTGAGTGTTAATCACATCATGTTTTCAGTTTGAATATAAAATATATAAATTATGTAAAAAAAATAAAGTTGATCCAGCTGGAGCGCAGGCTGAGAATAGCGCTGTCATGACTGGATCACGAGATCATCAGTCATGCCCTCTCATACCTTACGCGCACACCACGCCCACTTACATCAGATCACATCAACATGTCAGCCGGAGGGATAACGAGGGTCGTCGTCGCTTTTGGATTCAAGAATTTCTTACAACAAGATGGCAAAAGAACAGCGCTTTGCAAGACATGCAACGTTAAGATCGCGGACAGTCAGATGACAACCTCCAATTTCGTCCGTCATTTGAAGAGCCATTCTGCCCACTGTGCCCAGTAAGTGCTTGTCAATTTGTTATGTTATCTGGTTAGCTCGTTCGTAGTTAGCTAGCTAATGTAAGTTAAAGGAGAACTCTCCGGCGCAAAATTACACATTGTTACCTCAACCGTTATCTGAGATTTGTTTTCATGACTGCCGAATGTAAATAGTTTTATCTATAAAAACAGTTTAGCCTATAAGTGACGTCCGACATTCTGCATATTGTGTTATTTTGTTAAGCCCCACTAAAGGCATAAAAACTGTAAAGCACAATCAAGTTTTCACACTATATTCCAAGACTTCTAAAGTCATTCAATAGCTTAATGTGTGGTAAAATTAATATTTTAGTCTCTAAGTTAAAGTTAACGGAAAGTCATCTCGCCTCAGTCATTCTCCATGCATCAGCAATTCACACAGCGCGTCGCGTTCGGTTGCGACAGTAACACGACGACACTCTCTTAAAGATCAATGTTCCCAATATTATACTTTATTTGTAGATAAGGCATAAAGGTCTATGATTTGCATAAAATGACTATCTTGCTGGAGTGGAGTTTATTGCCCTTTAGAATACACTAAGCATTAGTGCTGCACGATTAATTATATCGCAGTCGTAATAGCGATCTCAAACCTATGCAATTATGTAACGCAAAATGCCGCGATTTTATATGAAATAAACAAAGTAGGGCTATTAGCGCAGCATCTCTTCTTTTTTGTCATCCTTTGACTAGTGTTACAAGATCCCCCTCTTATTGGTTCAAATGCCTTTTCGCATTTTGCACGACAAGAAGTGAAAAGCTGCCTGTGAGTGCCCTAGATTAGATGATACGCATAATGCGCATGCACTGACCGTGTGCCAGCCCAGAATAAACAGTTCTCTTTCGAGCTTGAACGAACAATAGCACACACAATTATGCCAAAATGTGATTTTGTCTAGTATCTTCATAACATAAGAAAAGTCTATGGATGAAAAGAGTTGTGCTATGAGGCGAGTGTGAGATCCGCGTCTCGGCAACGGGTGCTCTTAAAGGGCCAGCAGCGAATAAAGCGTTCTTTCAGTAAAGTTAAAAGAACAAAGGGAAATTAGAAAATTACTCACTGATCTTGAGTAAAGAACTTTTGTAGCTTTAATAAGGATTATTATATATATAATGTATGATTCAGGCAGCGCAGACTGTTTGATAACTTTATTCAATTTCTGTACCTGTTAAGACAGGAAGGGCACAGGTAAATATGTTTTTTATTATGGGTTTATGTGGGGATTGTTTGAAGTTCACTTAATTTAAAAGCTGTTATATATTTTTTTTAAGCCTAATAATTTTTTAAAAAGTTGATGGCTTTCAATTGATGGAATCACTGTAATGTTGGTTTGGTTGATGGTTTATTGATCATTATAGGTGTTATCAATCATTTATTGTTGTTGTTATTTTTAGTTTGAGTTGAGAAATAAACATTAATCTGTGTGTGCATTTTACTTTAGAACCAAGCAAGTTGGACTCATGAAACCATTTTATTATATCGGAGTCGCAAATCGCAATTGCAATATTGGCTCAATAATGGCAATATGACATTTTCCCAAATCGTGCAGCCCTACTAAGCATAGATTATAGATACCATCCCTTCGCTATGTTCTTTTCAATGTGAAGCGTTGCGTGCTGTGACTTGGTGTTGCTTCAAGTGCATCATTCTGCACACGGGATGCGCATGATTGCTTATAATACTTTGGGGAGACAAGGGGGCGTGGCCTAAGGGAATATCACTCGTGATGTTAAGTGATGTTACCCCGCCATCGCTGATACAACCTTTAGCAGTCATGTTTTTGCTTCTTGAGAGAGAGAGAAAGTGTGTGTGTGTGTGTGTGTGTGTGAGCAGTGGCGGTTCTAGGCGGGGGCCTGGGGGGGCCAGTGCCCCTGCGACAACAAGCTTGGACCCCCTTGTGGCCCCCCTAAATGTGGAGTCAGTGTGAAATATTTTTTTATAGTGTGTCACGCATTGAGCATGACAGTCACTCGTTTCAGTCTTTTGTCTCACACTCCCGTCACACATTGTATTTCTCATGCGGAAAAACTATTAATAATATATTTAATATATGCAATTTCTCTGGCCGCGCCGCTCTCACGTGAGAATCAAGCGCGTCTCGCCTGGAGTTCAGCAGTCGACCCTGCTACGCATCAGCCAATCAAAAAAGAGAAGTGCTACTACATTGGTTGTTAGTTTTATCTACAGTTACAAAAATCGGTATATACATTGTACTTCTCAAGCCGTACAACTTTCTAATACATAGTCATTAGCTCGGACCAAGAGGAAGTCAGATATTTTGGTCTGAATATGGTGAGCCTCTCTCTGAGCCTACGTCCCTGTATGGCAAGCCCTTTTAACATTTAAAAGCTAAGTTTGCCTGTCCGGAATTAACATTGTAGATATCAACAACGTCTTTCTGTCTAGTCGTTACACTTTGGATAGTTTGTATTATCATTTAAGATATCTGTAACATAATTGTGACTAGTCGAAATGACAGAGTATGGCAAGCCGTTTTAACATTTAATCATGAAAGGGCCAAAGCCTTCGGCACCGCCACCCGGGTGCCTTTAGGTAACTAAAGGAACCGGGGTTGCGGTGCCTCCGGCTTGGGCCCGCCATCGCTGCTCGCAGCTATATTTATTATTATTATTATTTTTCTTACGACTATTCGGGCACTTTTGGGGCCCTTAACATGCTCGAAAACTCTTGAAACTTTGCACACGGGTCAGAACCCGCGGCCATCAGAGCCGGGGTGAAGATGGTACCCGGGCGTGGCAGGGGGGCTCGTCAGCGCCCCCTGGAATGGGGTCCGAACACTTGGTCCATAACTCAAACACGCTTGCATGTAATAATATGAAACTCGGTACGCATGTTGATCTCATGGTTTCATATATACCTCCTGCTTTTACTTTTTACCCCAGCCCAACAGGAAGTCGGCTATTGAGGTTTGTTTGTAAAACGCTCGCAATGGTATTTGAAATACTCCTCCTAGAGCTTTGATCCAAATTCGACGATACTCGGTCAGCGTGAAGTCAAGACATTGAGGATGAAAGCTTGTGTGGGAATTTTTGATATCTCGAACGGTTTGGCCGTGGCGAGGAAACGAAATCATGGCGAGAAACGTGAAACAGGAAGTTTGTTATAACTTCAGCATACATTAACTGATCTTGATGAAACTTCAGCAGTATGTTCGCTGTAAGAGGACGATCACATGGATGTGACTATTGTGAGTCAAAGTTATAGCGCCACCAACTGGCAGCAGGAAGTGTGTCACTTTCAAAATGCTTTGATATCACCCTTTTATTTTTACCCGATTTGCTTCAAACTTCATATGTATAATGTAAACATACGGCAGATGTAGACCTGTGAATGGATTCTTGATATCTTTGAAACTGTTGCCGTGGCGACGCATCAAACTTTACCCTTCTTTTAGGATGCTTTTAGGATGCTTTTGAGACCCTTAGCATGCTTCAAAATGCATGAAACTCGACAGACACATCACATTTATTAGCCAGTAGACATGTGCAAAGTTTCAGAAACGGGCGTGGTGAGGGCTCAGTAGTGCCACCTTTTGACAAAAGTGGGGTTGTTAGTTTTAACTAGAGTTACAAAAATTGGTATGTATATTGTACTCCTCGAGCCGGACAACTTTCTAATTTACACTTATTAGCTAGGACCCACAGAAAGTCAGATATTTTTGTTTGAATATGGTCACTCTGAGCCTACATGTCTCTGTGTCTCTGTGTCTTTGGCTGTCTGTGTGTGTGTGTGTGTGTGTGTGTGTGTGTGTGTGTGTGTGTGTGTGTGCAGGGGGAGGGGGCTTAACCATTTCACTGCTGTGTGTATGACCTGCATAAAGAAAATAAATTTCTCAAGCCTGGTATTTTTTAAATAAGTTTTTATTTTTATTTTTTATAAGTAAAGGCATATAACTAGTTTAATTGTAGTGCATTGACAATAGTTTTATATAATTAGTTTATTAATCAGATTAACTTGGTCAATAAACTTGGTCTGAAAATTTGGTCCATAACACACTTGCATGTAATAATATGAAACTCGGTAAACATATGGATCTCATCGGTTCATGTATACTTCACACTCTTACTTTTTACCCCAGCCCAACAGGAAGTTGGCTATTTAGGGTTGTTTGTAAAATAAAAACATGCAATGGAATATTTTAAAGTACTTCTCTAGAGAATTCAAAGAAATGCCACAAAACTCGATCAGCGTGAAGTCAAGACATTGAGGATAAAAAATTGCCAGGGGATTTTTGATACCTCGAACGGTTTGGCCGTGGCGAGGAAACAAAATTATGGCGAGAAACATGAAACAGGATGTGTGTTATAATAACTTCAGCATACATTAACTGATCTTGATGAAACTTCAGCAGTGTTTTCGCTGTAAGAGACCGATCACATGGATGTAACTATTGTGAGTCAAAGTTATAGCGCCACCAACTGGCAGCAGGAAGTGGGTCACTTTCAAAATGCTTTGAAACCACTCTCTTATTTTTAACCGATTTGCTTCAAACTTCATCTGTATAATGTAAATACACTGCAGATGTAGACCTGTGAATGAATTTTTGATATCTTTGATACTGTTGCCGTGGCAACGAATCAAACTTTAACATTCTTTTTTGATGCTTTTGGGACTCTTAGCATGCTTGAAATTGCTTGAAACTCAACAGATACATCACATTTATTAGCCAATAGACATGTGCAACTATGGCAAAAGATTAAAGTAATGTCAAAAAAGTAAACACTAAAAGCCTCATATCTTCTAAAAATGTAATTATACATCATTTGTTTCTAAATTAAATTATACAAATATTATAACTTCCCCAATTTTTCCTTTTTTTCATTTAAGAATTGTGTTTACGTTCAAAAACAGCCAGAATTGTTGTAAAATTCATAAAAAAATAATAATCTGAGTCATACGTAGTGCTATACTGCCCTCTTGTGTTCAATATCAGGTAGGCCTATTGTGTATATTCCCACCGGTTAATCAACGTGTGACTCCGCTGGGACTTGGGAGCTTTTAAATCGCTTACTTAAAACCGAAAGTCAAAATACGGATGTCCGCACAAGACATTAATGGTGTGGAGTAGAGCGAGCATTTTAAATAAATTCCTATTAAGTAGGATTGAACTAAACAGAAAGAATGTTCACTCTGCTCTGCTGGTTCCTCGCTGGTGGATCATATGATTACTTTGTCATAATCTATGACAAAAATGCTATTATAAACCATATTAATATTAGATAATACACATTGCTCTTATTTTTGAAAAATACATTCATGAAAAACAAGATAACAAAAATCATAAAAAAATATGGCCATGGCTGCTATAAATGTTTGAAATGCATAGGACAGATGTTTAATGATGCAGCAACATATAATTGAAAGGCAATTAATAATCTGTCATTACGTCACTGCATTATGATATTACGGCTCCAATACGGTGCAGCACAAAGCACTTATGTGCATCCCGAGCGGAGAATGATGTGCTTGAAGGCACATGAAGTTACAGCGCATTGAGTCCGTATTGAAAAGTTCAAAGCACAAAGGAAATACATATTTATGAACAGTGTATTATACATTATCTATCTATGCAATAGTTTATTGAGCCTTTTCTTTTAAAGGTTTTAAATTTCAGTTACTGTGTGCGTGAAGAACAATTATAGTGCTCTGACTCTAGTGTTGTGATCTAACCGACAGCGTCCGACACCCGGTAGAAAGTAACACGATTAAGTTACAGCAATAAAGTCCAGCAAGAAAAAGTTTCTTCATTCGAAAATATAGACCTTTAGACCTTTATCTTAAAGATCCAGTATAATAGGATTAACATTCAATCATCTTGAAGATCGTTTCATCATTGAATGTAACCGAATGTGACGTGCTGTTTGAATGCTGAATGGAGAATGACTGACAGGCGCAGAGAGGGAAAAGTTTGTGTTCTTGAATTTAATGACTTAAATATTAATTTCTATATCACATAATAGCTTCAGAACACTAATAATACAGTATACAAAAACTTTATGGTACTTTAGAAAGTTTTTGTGCCTTTGTGCCTAACAAAGAATAGTATATGCACAATATAGAATTTGAATCAGCCTCGTCAAAGATGGCAGTGTCAGAGCCGATACCGATCCTGAGTATCTAATCGGCGCACTTCTTTTCAACAGTCAAATTGAAATTGAAATTGAAATTGCTTGAAACTCAACAGATACATCACATTTATTAGCCAGTAGACATGTGCAAAGTTTCAGAAACGGGCATTGTGCAAGGACTAAATAGCGCCACCTTTTGACAAAAGTGGGGTTGTTAGTTTTATCTACAGTTACAAAAATCGGTATATACATTGTACTCCTCAAGCCGGACAACTTTCTAATACATAGTCATTAGCTCGGACCAAGAGGAAGTCAGATATTTTGGTTTGAATATGGTGAGCCTCTCTCTGAGCCTACGTCCCTGTATGGCAAGCCCTTTTAACATTTAAAAGCTAAGTTTGCCTGTCCGGAATTAACATTGTAGATATCAACAACGTCTTTCTGTCTATTCGTAATTACATTTTGGATAGTTTGTATTATCATTTAAGACATCTGTAACATAATTGTGACTAGTCGAAATGACAGAGTATGGCAAGCCGTTTTAACATTTAATCATAAAAGGGCCAAAGCCTTCGGCACCGCCACCCGGGTGCATTTAGGTAACTAAAGGAACCGGGGTGGCGGTGCCACCGGCTTGGGCCCGCCATCGCTGCTCGCAGCTATATTTATTATTATTATTATTTATACGACTATTCGGGCACTTTTGGGGCCCTTAACATGCTCAAAAACTCTTGAAACTTTGCACACGGGTCAGAATCCACGGCCATCAGGGCCGGGCTGAAGATGGTACCCGGGCGTGGCAGGGGGGCTAGACAGCGCCCCCTGGAACGGGGTCCGAAAACTTGGTCCATAAATCAAACACGCTTGCATGTAATAATATGAAACTCGGTGCACATATAGATCTCATCGTTCATATATACCTCAAACTATTACTTTTTACCCCAGCCCAACAGGAAGTCGGTTATTTAGAGTTGTTCATAAAACACTGGCAATGGAATGTGCAATACTCCTCCTAGAGAATTCAAACACACGGCACGAAACTCGGTCAGCGTGAAGTCAAGACATTGAGGATGAAAGTTTGTGTGGGGATTTTTGATATCTCGAACGGTTTGGCCGTGGCGAGGAAACGAAATAATGGCGAGAATCGTGAAACAGGAAGTGTGTCATATCTTCAGCATACATTAACTGATCTTGATGAAACTTCAGCAGTTTGTTCGCTGTAAGAGGACGATCACATGGATGTGACTATTGTGAGTCAAAGTTATAGCGCCACCAACTGGCAGCAGGAACTGTGTCACTTTCAAAATGCTTTGAAATCACCCTCTTATTTTTACCCGATTTGCTTCAAACTTAATCTGTATAATGTAAACACATAGCAGATGAAGACCTGTGAATGGATTCTTGATATCTTTGATACTGTTGCTGTGGCAACGCATCAAACTTTAAAATTCTTTTTTTTGATGATTTTGAGACTCTTAGCGGCTTTTGGGGCCCTTAACGGGTTTGAAAACTCTTGAAACTTTGCACACAGGTCATATCCCACAGCCCTCAGAGCCGGGCTGAAGATGGTACCTGGGTGTGGCAGGGGGGCTAGACAGCGCCCCCTGGAACGGGGTCCGAAAACTTGGTCCATAAATCAAACACGCTTGCATGTAATAATATGAAACTCGGTACACATGTTGATCTCATCATTTCATCTCTACCTCACACTCTTACTTTTACCCCAGCCCAACAGGAAGTCGGCTATTGAGGTTTGTTTGTAAAACGCTCGCAATGGAATGTGCAATACTCCTCCTAGAGAATTCAAACACACGGCAGGAAACTCGGTCAGCATGAAGTCAAGGCATTGAGGATGAAAGTTTGCGAGGGGATTTTTGATATCTCGAACGGTTTGGCCATGGCGAGGAAACGAAATTATGGCGAGAAATGTGAAACAGGAAGTGTATTATAACTTCAGCATACATTAACTGATCTTGATGAAACTTCAGCAGTATGTTCGCTGTAAGAGGACGATCACATGGATGTGACTATTGTGAGTCAAAGTTATAGCGCCACCAACTGGTAGCAGGAAATGTGTAACTTTCAAAATGCTTTGAACTCACCCTTTTATTTTTACCCGATTTGCTTCAAACTTCATCTGTATAATGTAAACATACGGCAGATGTAGACCTGTGAATGGATTCTTGATATCTTTTAAACTGTTGCCGTGGCAACGCATCAAACTTTACCCTTCTTTTAGGATGCTTTTAGGATGCTTTTGAGACCCTTAGCATGCTTCAAAATGCATGAAACTCAACAGACACATTTATTAGCCAGTAGACATGTGCAAAGTTTCAGAAACGGGCATGGTGCAGGGACTAAATAGCGCCACCTTTTGACAAAAGTGGGGTTGTTAGTTTTATCTACAGTTACAAAAATCGGTATATAGATTTTACTCCTCAAGCCGGACAACTTTCTAATTCATAGTCATTAGCTCGGACCAAGGGGAAGTCAGATATTTTGGATTGAATATGGTGAGCCTCTCTCTGAGCCTACGTCCCTGTATGGCAAGCCCTTTCAACATTTAAAAGCTAAGTTTGCCTATCCGGAACTAGCATTGTAGATATCAACGTCTTTCTGACTAGTCGTAATTTCATTTTGGATAGTTTGTATTATCATTTAATAGATATCTGTAATGTAATTGTGAGTAGTCGAAATGACAGATAGAGTATGGCAAGCTGTTTTAACATTTAATCATTTAATCATGAAAGGGCCAAAGCCTGCGACACCGCCACCCCGGTGCCTTTAGGTAACTAAAGGAACCGGGGTTGCGGTGCCACCGGCTTGGGCCCGCCATCGCTGCTCGCAGCTATATATTTTTTTCTTTTTTCTGCAAAGTAAGTGCCATTTTCGGGGCCGCAACATGCTCAAAAACTCACCAAATTTGGCATGCATGTCAGGACTGGTGAAAAATTTCGTATTTTGTGGGTTTCGCGGATGGGCGGGGCAAAATGGCACGCTAGCGCCACCTAGAAAATTGGAAAAAATTAGCCCCTTGTCCACGTTCAACCTACATGCACGAAATTTGGTGGGGACGTGTATCATATCAAGACGCACAAAAAAGCCTCAAGAACCCATACCCTAAACTCGACAGGAGGTCCGCTATTTTGAATTTGGCGGCCATTTTTGGACGATTTACAGACTCCGTACTTTAACGAACTCCTCCTAGGGATTTTGTCGGATCGACTTAAAATTTCTGCTGTGCCTTCTAAAGGCATTGACGATGTAAAGTTGTGCTATCTGCGCGTTTTCGTCGATGGGCGTGTCCGTGGCGTCGAAGATTCGCCATGAAACAGGAAGTTGTAGTAACTTGGCTGCAAATGCCCAGATCTGCACAAAATTTTACACATTTGACAAGAGTCCCGCCCTGAACAAATCTACATAACGACATTCACCCACAGTCATAGCGCCACCTGCTGGCAACAGGAAGTGACCTTTAACGAAGCAGCCCCCGCCACTTGTTTGACCGAAATGTACGAAATTTCTGTGGTACATCTACCATGACCAGACGCACAAAAAAGCCTCAAGAACCCATACCCTAAACTCGACAGGAAGTCCGCCATTTTGAATTTGGCGACCGATTTGGGACGATTTACACACTCCGTACTTTAACGAACTCCTCCTAGGGATTTAGTCGGATCAACTTCAAATTTCTGCTGTACCTTCTAAAGGCATTGACGATGTAAAGTTGTGCTATCTGCGCGTTTTCGTCGATGGGCGTGTCCGTGGCGTCGATGATTCGCCATGAAACAGGAAGTTGTAGTAACTTGGCTGTAAAAGCCCAGATATGCATGAAATTTTACACCTTTGACAAGAGTCCCGCCCTGAACAAATCTACATGCCGACATTCACCCACAGTCATAGCGCCACCGGCTGGAAACAGGAAGTGACCTTTAACGAAGCAGCGTAGCAAATGCACATCCACACCGGCTGAGCTGCAGAAAATGCAACGTGGCCGCCTCAGACCCCGACGTGCAACAGGTGCGAGGGCCCGCCCATCGCTGCTTGCAGCTTTAATTAGGACCCAAGCCCTGAAAGGGCGAAGGCCCTATTGTTTTCCTAACGATTATTATTAGGGCCCAAGCCCTGAAAGGGCGAAGGCCCTATTGTTTTCCTTCCGATTATTTTTTTTTTTTTTTAGGGCCCAAGCCCTGAAAGGGCGAAGGCCCTATTGTTTTCCTTGCGATTATTTTTCTTTAGTATTATTATTATTTTACTACCTTTTGGGCACTTTTGGGGCCCTTAACGTGCTCGAAAACTCTTGAAACTTTGCACACGGGTCAGAACCCGCGGCCATCAGAGCCGGGCTGAAGATGGTACCCGGGCGTGGCAGGGCGGCTCGTCAGCGCCCCCTGGAACGGGGTCCGAACACTTGGTCCATAACTCAAACACGCTTGTATGTAATAATATGAAACTCGGTACACATGTTGATCTCATCGTTTCATCTATACCTCACACTCTTACTTTTTGCCCCAGCCCAACAGGAAGTCGGCTATTGAGGTTTGTTTGTAAAACGCTCGCAATGGAATGTCAAATACTCCTCCTAGAGCTTTGATCCAAATTCGACGAAACTCGGTCAGCGTGAAGTCAAGACATTGAGGATGAAAGTTTGCGAGGGGATTTTTGATATCTCGAACGGTTTGTCCGTGGCGAGGAAACGAAATCATGGCGAGAAACGTGAAACAGGAAGTGTGTTATAACTTCAGCATACATTAACTGATCTTGATGAAACTTCAGCAGTGTGTTCGCTGTAAGAGGACGATCACATGGATGTGACTATTGTGAGTCAAAGTTATAGCGCCACCAACTGGCAGCAGGAAGTGTGTCACTTTCAAAATGCTTTGATATCACCCTTTTATTTTTACCTGATTTGCTTCAAACTTCATATGTATAATGTAAACATACGGCAGATGTAGACCTGTGAATGGATTTTTGATATCTTTGAAACTGTTGCCGTGGCGACGCATCAAACTTTACCCTTCTTTTAGGATGCTTTTAGGATGCTTTTGAGACCCTTAGCATGCTTCAAAATGCATGAAACTCGACAGACACATCACATTTATTAGCCAGTAGACATGTGCAAAGTTTCAGAAACGGGCGTGGTGAGGGCTCAGTAGCGCCACCTTTTGACAAAAGTGGGGTTGTTAGTTTTAACTAGAGTTACAAAAATTGGTATGTATATTGTACTCCTCGAGCCGGACAACTTTCTAATTTACACCTATTAGCTAGGACCCACAGAAACTCAGATATTTTTGTTTAAATATGGTCACTCTGAGCCTACTCTGTGTCTCTGTGTCTTTGGCTGTCTATGTGTGTGTGTATCTGTCTGAGTGTGTGTGTGCAGGGGGAGGGGGCTTAACCATTTCACTGCTGTGTGTATGACCTGCATAAAGAAAATACATTTCTCAAGCCTGGTATTTTTAAATAAGTTTTTATTTTTATTTTTTATAAGTAAAGACATATAACTAGTTTAATTGTAGTGCATTGACAATAGTTTTATATAATTAGTTTATTAATCAGATTAACTTGGTAAATAAACTTGGTCTGAAAATTTGGTCCATAAATCAAACACACTTGCATGTAATAATATGAAACTTGGTACACATATAGATCTCATCGTTTCATATATAGCCTACTTCACACTCTTACTTTTTACCCCAGCCCAACAGGAAGACGGCTATTTAGGGTTGTGTTTAAAACACATGCAATGGAATTTAAAGTATTGCTCCTAGAGCACTGAACCAAATTCGACAAAACTCGATCAGCGTGAAGTCAAGACATTAAGGATGAAAAGGTGCCAAGGGATTTTTTATATCTCGAACGGTTTGGCCGTGGCGAGGAAACGAAATTATGGCGAGAAACATGAAACAGGATGTGTGTTATAACTTCAGCATACATTAACTGATCTTGATGAAACTTCAGCAGTGTTTTCGCTGTAAGAGACCGATCACATGGATGTGACTATTGTGAGTCAAAATTATAGCGCCACCAACTGGCAGCAGGAAGTGTGTCACTTTCAAAATGCTTTGAAACCACTCTCTTATTTTTAACCAATTTGCTTCAAACTTCATCTGTATAATGTAAATACACGGCAGATGTAGACCTGTGAATGAATTTTTGATATCTTTGATACTGTTGCCGTGGCAACGAATCAAACTTTAACATTCTTTTTTGATGCTTTTGGGACTCTTAGCATGCTTGAAATTGCTTGAAACTCAACAGATACATCACATTTATTAGCCAGTAGACATGTGCAACTATGGCAAAAGATTAAAGTAATGTCAAAAAAGTAAACACTAAAAGCCTCATATCTTCTAAAAATGTAATTATACATCATTTGTTTCTAAATTAAATTATACAAATATTATAACTTCCCCAATTTTTCCTTTTTTTCATTTAAGAATTATGTTTATGTTCAAAAACAGCCAGAATTGTTGTAAAATTCATAAAAAAATAATAATCTGAGTCATACGTAGTGCTATACTGCCCTCTTGTGTTCAATATCAGGTAGGCCTATTGTGTATATTCCCACCGGTTAATCAACGTGTGACTCCGCTGGGACTTGGAAGCTTTTAAATCGCTTACTTAAAACCGAAAGTCGAAATACGGATGTCCGCACAAGACATTAATGGTGTGGAGTAGAGCGAGCATTTTAAATAAATTCCTATTAAGTAGGATTGAACTAAACAGAAAGAATGTTCACTCTGTTCTACTGGTTCCTCGCTGGTGGATCATATGATTACTTTGTCATAATCTATGACAAAAATGCTATTATAAACCATATTAATAATAGATAATACACATTGCTCTTATTTTTGAAAAATACATTCATGAAAAACAAGATAACAAAAATCATAAAAAAATATAGCCATGGCTGCTATAAATGTTTGAAATGCATAGGACAGATGTTTAATGACGCAACAACATATAATTGAAAGGCAATTAATAATCTGTCATTACGTCACTGCATTATGATATTACGGCTCCAATACGGTGCAGCACAAAGCACTTATGTGCATCCCGAGCGGAGAATGATGTGCTTGAAGCCACATGAAGTTACAGCGCAGTGAGTCCGTATTGAAAAGTTCAAAGCACAAAGGAAATACATATTTATGAACAGTGTATTATACATTATCTATCTATGCAATAGTTTATTGAGCCTTTTCTTTTAAAGGTTTTAAATTTCAGTTACTGTGTGCGTGAAGAACAATTATAGTGCTCTGACTCTAGTGTTGTAATCTAACCGACAGCGTCCGACACCCGGTAGAAAGTAACACGGTTAAGTTACAGTCCAGCAAGAAAAAGTTTCTTCATTCGAAAATATAGACATTTAGACCTTTATCTTAAAGATCCAGTATAATAGAATTAACATTCAATCATCTTGAAGATCGTTTCGTCATTGACTGTAACCGAATGTGACGTGCTGTTTGAATGCTGAATGGAGAATGACTGACAGGCGCAGAGAGGGAAAAGTTTGTGTTCTTGAATTTAATGACTTAAATATTAATTTCTATATCACATAATAGCTTCAGAACACTAATAATACAGTACACAAAAACTTTATGGTACTTTAGAAAGTTTTTGTGCCTTTGTGCCTAACATAGAATATTATATATGCACAATATAGAATTTGAATCAGCCTCGTCAAAGATGGCAGTGTCAGAGCCGATACCGATCCTGAGTATCTAATCGGCGCACTTCTTTTCAACAGTCAAATTGAAATTGAAATTGAAATTGCTTGAAACTCAACAGATACATCACATTTATTAGCCAGTAGACATGTGCAAAGTTTCAGAAACGGGCATAGTGCAAGGACTAAATAGCGCCACCTTTTGACAAAAGTGGGGTTGTTAGTTTTATCTACAGTTACAAAAATCGCTATATACATTGTACTCCTCAAGCCGGACAACTTTCTAATACATAGTCATTAGCTCGGACCAAGAGGAAGTCAGATATTTTGGTTTGAATATGGTGAGCCTCTCTCTGAGCCTACGTCCCTGTATGGCAAGCCCTTTTAACATTTAAAAGCTAAGTTTGCCTGTCCGGAATTAACATTGTAGATATCAACAACGTCTTTTTGTCTATTCGTAATTACATTTTGGATAGTTTGTATTATAATTTAAGATATCTGTAACATAATTGTGACTAGTCGAAATGACAGAGTATGGCAAGCCGTCTTAACATTTAATCATAAAAGGGCCAAAGCCTTCGGCACCGCCACCCGGGTGCATTTAGGTAACTAAAGGAACCGGGGTTGCGGTGCCACCGGCTTGGGCCCGCCATCGCTGCTCGCAGCTATATTTTTCCTTGGGATTATTATTAGGGCCCAAGCCCTGAAAGGGCGAAGGCCCTATTGTTTTCCTTAGGATTATTAGGGCCCAAGCCCTGAAAGGGCGAAGGCCCTATTGTTTTCCTAACGATTATTAGGGCCCAAGCCCTGAAAGGGCGAAGGCCCTATTGTTTTCCTTGGGATTATTTTTCTTTACTATTATTATTATTATAATAATTATTATTTTACTACCTTTTGGGCACTTTTGGGGCCCTTAACGTGCTCGAAAACTCTTGAAACTTTGCACACGGGTCAGAACCCGCGGCCATCAGAGCCGGGCTGAAGCTGGTACCCGGGCGTGGTAGGGCGGCTCGTCAGCGCCCCCTGGAACGGGGTCCGAACACTTGGTCCATAACTCAAACACGCTTGTATGTAATAATATGAAACTCGGTACACATGTTGATCTCATTGTTTCATCTATACCTCACACTCTTACTTTTTACCCCAGCCCAACAGGAAGTCGGCTATTGAGGTTTGTTTGTAAAACGCTCGCAATGGAATGTCATATACTCCTCCTAGAGCTTTGATCCAAATTCGACGAAACTCGGTCAGCGTGAAGTCAAGACATTGAGGATGAAAGTTTGCGAGGGGATTTTTTATATCTCGAACGGTTTGTCCATGGCGAGGAAACGAAATCATGGCGAGAAACGTGAAACAGGAAGTGTGTTATAACTTCAGCATACATTAACTGATCTTGATGAAACTTCAGCAGTGTGTTCGCTGTAAGAGGACGATCACATGGATGTGACTATTGTGAGTCAAAGTTATAGCGCCACCAACTGGCAGCAGGAAGTGTGTCACTTTCAAAATGCTTTGATATCACCCTTTTATTTTTACCCGATTTGCTTCAAACTTCATATGTATAATGTAAACATACGGCAGATGTAGACCTGTGAATGGATTCTTGATATCTTTGAAACTGTTGCCGTGGCGACGCATCAAACTTTACCCTTCTTTTAGGATGCTTTTTGGATGCTTTTGAGACCCTTAGCATGCTTCAAATTGCATGAAACTCGACAGACACATCACATTTATTAGCCAGTAGACATGTGCAAAGTTTCAGAAACGGGCGTGGTGAGGGCTCAGTAGCGCCACCTTTTGACAAAAGTGGGGTTGTTAGTTTTAACTAGAGTTACAAAAATTGGTATGTATATTGTACTCCTCGAGCCGGACAACTTTCTTATTGACACTTATTAGCTAGGACCCACAGAAAGTCAGATATTTTTGTTTGAATATGGCCACTCTGAGCCTACATGTCTCTGTGTCTCTGTGTCTTTGGCTGGCTGGCTGACTGGCTGGCTGTCTGTGTGTGTGTGTGTGTGTGCAGGGGGAGGGGGCTTAACCATTTCACTGCTGTGTGTATGACCTGCATAAAGAAAATACATTTCTCAAGCCTGGTATTTTTTAAATAAGTTTTTATTTTTATTTTTTATAAGTAAAGGCATATAACTAGTTTAATTGTAGTGAATTGACAATAGTTTTATATAATTAGTTTATTAATCAGATTAACTTGGTCAATAAACTTGGTCTGAAAATTTGGTCCATAAATCAAACACACTTGCATGTAATAATATGAAACTTGGTACACATATAGATCTCATCGTTTCATATATACTTCACACTCTTACTTTTTACCCCAGCCCAACAGGAAGTCGGCTATTTAGGGTTGTGTTTAAAACACATGCAATGGAATTTAAATTATTGCTCCTAGAGCACTGAACCAAATTCGACGAAACTCGATCAGCGTGAAGTCAAGACATTAAGGATGAAAAAGTGCCACGGGATTTTTGATACCTCGAACGGTTTGGCCGTGGCGAGGAAACGAAATTATGGCGAGAAACATGAAACAGGATGTGTGTTATAACTTCAGCATACATTAACTGATCTTGATGAAACTTCAGCAGTGTTTTCGCTGTAAGAGACCGATCACATGGATGTGACTATTGTGAGTCAAAATTATAGCGCCACCAACTGGCAGCAGGAAGTGTGTCACTTTCAAAATGCTTTGAAATCACTCTCTTATTTTTAACCGATTTGCTTCAAACTTCATCTGTATAATGTAAATACACGGCAGATGTAGACCTGTGAATGAATTTTTGATATCTTTGATACTGTTGCCGTGGCAACAAAACAAACTTTAACATTCTTTTTTGATGCTTTTGGGACTCTTAGCATGCTTGAAATTGCTTGAAACTCAACAGATACATCACATTTATTAGCCAGTAGACATGTGCAACTATGGCAAAAGATTAAAGTAATGTGAAAAAAGTAAACACTAAAAGCCTCATATCTTCTAAAAATGTAATTATACATCATTTGTTTCTAAATTAAATTATACAAATATTATAACTTCCCCAATTTTTCCCTTTTTTCATTTAAGAATTATGTTTACGTTCAAAAACAGCCAGAATTGTTGTAAAATTCAGAAAAAAATAATAATCTGAGTCATACGTAGTGCTATACTGCCCTCTTGTGTTCAATATCAGGTAGGCCTATTGTGTATATTCCCACCGGTTAATCAACGTGTGACTCCGCTGGGACTTGGGAGCTTTTAAATCGCTTACTTAAAACCGAAAGTCAAAATACGGATGTCCGCACAAGACATTAATGGTGTGGAGTAGAGCGAGCATTTTAAATAAATTCCTATTAAGTAGGATTGAACTAAACAGAAAGAATGTTCACTCTGTTCTGCTGGTTCCTCGCTGGTGGATCATATGATTACTTTGTCATAATCTATGACAAAAATGCTATCATAAACTATATTAATAATAGATAATACACATTGCTCTTATTTTTAAAAAATACATTAATGAAAAACAAGATAACAAAAATCATAAAAAGATATAGCCATGGCTGCTATAAATGTTTGAAATGCATAGGACAGATGTTTAATGACGCAGCAACATATAATTGAAAGGCAATTAATTCATTATGTCATTACGTCACTGCATTATGATATTACGGCTCTAATACGGTGCAGCACAAAGCACTTATGTGCATCCCGAGCGGAGAATGATGTGCTTGAAGCCACATGAAGTTACAGCGCATTGAGTCCGTATTGAAAAGTTCAAAGCACAAAGGAAATACATATTTATGAACAGTGTATTATACATTATCTATCTATGCAATAGTTTATTGAGCCTTTTCTTTTAAAGGTTTTAAATTTCAGTTACTGTGTGCGTGAAGAACAATTATAGTGCTCTGACTCTAGTGTTGTGATCTAACCGACAGCGTCTGACACCCGGTAGAAAGTAACACGATTAAGTTACAGCAGTAAAGTCCAGCAAGAAAAAGTTTCTTCATTCGAAAATATAGACCTTTAGACCTTTATCTTAAAGACCCAGTATAATAGGATTAACATTGAATCATCTTGAAGATCGTTTCATCATTGACTGTAACCGAATGCGACGTGCTGTTTGAATGCTGAATGGAGAATGACTGACAGGCGCAGAGAGGGAAAAGTTTACGTGTTCTTGAATTTAATGACTTAAATATTAATTTCTATATCACATAATAGCTTCAGAACACTTATAATACAGTACACAAAAACTTTATGGTACTTTAGAAAGTTTTTGTGCCTTTGTGCCTTACATAGAATAGTATATGCACAATATAGAATTTGAATCAGCCTCGTCAAAGATGGCAGTGTCAGAGCCGATACCGATCCTGAGTATCTAATCGGCGCACTTCTTTTCAACAGTCAAATTGAAATTGAAATTGCTTGAAACTCAACAGATACATCACATTTATTAGCCAGTAGACGTGCAAAGTTTCAGAAACGGGCATGGTGCAAGGACTAAATAGCGCCACCTTTTGACAAAAGTGGGGTTGTTAGTTTTATCTACAGTTACAAAAATCGGTATATACATTTTACTCCTCAAGCCGGACAACTTTCTATTACATAGTCATTAGCTCGGACCAAGAGGAAGTCCGATATTTTGGTTTGAATATGGTGAGCCTCTCTCTGAGCCTATGTCCCTGTATAAAGCTAAGTTTGCCTATCCGGAATTAACATTGTAGATATCAACAACGTCTTTCTGTCTAGTCGTAATTACATTTTGGATAGTTTGTATTATCATTTAAGATATCTGTAACATAATTTTGACTAGTCGAAATGACAGAGTATGGCAAGCCGTTTTAACATTTAATCATGAAAGGGCCAAAGCCTTCGGCACCGCCACCCGGGTGCCTTTAGGTAACTAAAGGAACCGGGGTTGCGGTGCCACCGGCTTGGGCCCGCCATCGCTGCTCGCAGCTATATTTATTATTATTATTATTATTTATACGACTATTTGGGCACTTTTGGGGCCCTTAACATGCTCAAAAACTCTTGAAACTTTGCACACGGGTCAGAATCCGCGGCCATCAGGGCTGGGCTGAAGATGGTACCCGGGCGTGGCAGGGGGGCTAGACAGCGCCCCCTGGAACGGGGTCCGAAAACTTGGTCCATAACTCAAACACGCTTGCATGTAATAATATGAAACTCGGTACACATGTTGATCTCATCGTTCATATATACCTCAAACTATTACTTTTTACCCCAGCCCAACAGGAAGTCGGTTATTTAGGGTTGTTCATAAAACACTCGCAATGGAATTTGAAGTACTCCTCCTAGAGAATTCAAACACACGGCACGAAACTCAGTCAGCATGAAGTCAAGGCATTGAGGATGAAAGTTTGCGAGGGGATTTTTGATATCTCGAACGGTTTGGCCGTGGCGAGGAAACGAACTTATGGCGATAATCGTGAAACAGGAAGTGTGTCAGAACTTCAGCATACATTAACTGATCTTGATGAAACTTCAGCAGTTTGTTTGCTGTAAGAGGACGATCACATGGATGTGAATATTGTGAGTCAAAGTTATAGCGCCACCAACTGGCAGCAGGAAGTGTGTCACTTTCAAAATGCTTTGAAATCACCCTCTTATTTTTACCCGATTTGCTTCAAACTTAATCTGTATAATGTAAATACATAGCAGATGAAGACCTGTGAATGGATTCTTGATATCTTTGATACTGTTGCCGTGGCAACGCATCAAACTTTAAAATTCTTTTTTTTGATGATTTTGAGACTCTTAGCGGCTTTTGGGGCCCTTAACGGGTTTGAAAACTCTTGAAACTTTGCACACAGGTCATATCCCACAGCCATCAGAGCCGGGCTGAAGATGGTACCTGGGTGTGGCAGGGGGGCTAGACAGCGCCCCCTGGAACGGGGTCCGAACACTTGGTCCATAACTCAAACACGCTTGCATGTAATAATATGAAACTCGGTACACATGTTGATCTCATCGTTCATATATACCTCAAACTATTACTTTTTACCCCAGCCCAACAGGAAGTCGGCTATTGAGGTTTGTTTGTAAAACGCTCGCAATGGAATGTGCAATACTCCTCCTAGAGAATTCAAACACACGGCACGAAACTCGGTCAGCATGAAGTCAAGGCATTGAGGATGAAAGTTTACGAGGGGATTTTTGATATCTCGAACGGTTTGGCCGTGGCGAGGAAACGAAATTATGGCGAGAAACGTGAAACAGGAAGTGTGTTATAACTTCAGCATACATTAACTGATCTTGATGAAACTTCAGCAGTGTGTTCGCTGTAAGAGGACGATCACATGGATGTGACTATTGTGAGTCAAAGTTATAGCGCCACCAACTGGCAGCAGGAAGTGTGTCACTTTCAAAATGCTTTGAAATCACCCTTTTATTTTTACCCGATTTGCTTCAAACTTCATCTGTATAATGTAAATATACGGCAGATGTAGACCTGTGAATGGATTCTTGATATCTTTGAAACTGTTGCCGTGGCAACGCATCAAACTTTACCATTCTTTTAGGATGCTTTTGAGACCCTTAGCATGCTTCAAATCGCATGAAACTCGACAGACACATCACATTTATTAGCCAGTAGACATGTGCAAAGTTTCAGAAACGGGCGTGGTGAGGGCTCAGTAGCACCACCTTTTGACAAAAGTGGGGTTGTTAGTTTTAACTAGAGTTACAAAAATCGGTATGTATATTGTACTCCTCGAGCCGGACAACTTTCTAATTGACACTCATTAGCTAGGACCCACAGAAAGTCAGATATCTTTGTTTGAATGTAGAGAAAATCTTAGAATTTTGCCAGTCTCTCAGTGTCTCTCTGTGTGAGTGAGAGGAGGGGCGCCTGTCAGGTTAATTTTAACCCTTTATGTGCTGTGTGCGACTTCTCTGGCATTTTCGGGGGCCTTAACATCCTCTAAAACTCTTGAAACTTTGCACACGGGTCAGAACCCATGGCCATCAGGGCCGGGCTGAAGCTGGTCATCGGGCGTGGCAGGGCGGCTCGACAGCGCCCCCTGGACTGGGATTCGAACATTTATCCATAAATCAAACACATTTGCGTGAATTAATATGAAACTCGGTACAATTATAGATCACATCAGGCCAAACAACTTTCGTGCTCTAAGTTTTACGACAATTAAAATGGAAGTTGAGAATTATGGGTTGTTTGAATAGTTGTCCTAGGAGAAATACATCAAATTACAACGCATGTGTTTACCAATCACAACCAAACTCGGTGTGCAAGAAGTCAAGACATTGAGGATGAAAGTTTGTGAGGGGATTTTTGATATCTCAAACGGTTTGGCCGTGGCGAGGAAACGAAATTATGGCGAGAAACGTGAAACAGGAAGTGTGTTATAACTTCAGCATACATTAACATATCTTGATGAAACTTCATCAGTGTGTTCGCTGTAAGAGGACGATCACATGGATGTGACTATTTCGAGTCAAAGTTATAGCGCCACCAACTGGCAGCAGGAAGTGTGTCACTTTCAAAATGCTTTGAAATCAACCTCTTATTTTTACCCGATTTGCTTCAAACTTCATCTGTATAATGTAAATACATGGCAGATGAAGACCTGTGAATGGATTCTTGATATCTTTGATACTGTTGCCGTGGCAACGCATCAAACTTTAAAATTCTTTTTTTTTTTGGATGATTTTGAGACTCTTAATGGCTTTTGAGGCCCTTATCGGGTTTGAAAACTCTTGAAACTTTGCACACAGGTCATATCCCACAGCCATCAGGCCCGGGCTGAAGATGGTACCTAGGCGTGGCAGGGGGGCTAGACAGCGCCCCCTGGAACGGGGTCCGAAAACTTGGTCCATAAATCAAACACGCTTGCATGTAATAATATGAATGAAAAACTTCATCTGTATAATGTAAACAGATGAAAAACTTCATCTGTATAATGATGAAAAACAGATGAAAAACTTCATCTGTATAATGTAAACATACGGTAGATGTAGACCTGGGAATGGATTCTTGATATCTTTTAAACTGTTGCCGTGGCAAAGCTTCAAACTTTGAAATTATTTTAGGATGCTTTTGAGACTCTTAGCATGCTTGAAATTGCATGAAACTCAACAGACACATCACATTTATTAGCCAGTAGACATGTGCAAAGTTTCAGAAACGGGCATGGTGCAGGGACTAAATAGCGCCACCTTTTGACAAAAGTGGGGTTGTTATTTTTATCTACAGTTACAAAAATCGTTATATACATTGTACTCCTCAAGCCAGACAACTTTCTAATACATAGTCATTAGCTCGGACCAAGAGGAAGTCAGATATTTTGGTTTGAATATGGTGAGCCTCTCTCTGAGCCTACGTCCCTGTATGGCAAGCCCTTTTAACATTTAAAAGCTAAGTTTGCCTGTCCGGAATTAACATTGTAGATATCAACAACGTCTTTCTGTCTATTCGTAATTACATTTTGGATAGTTTGTATTATCATTTAAGACATCTGTAACATAATTGTGACTAGTCGAAATGACAGAGTATGGCAAGCCGTTTTAACATTTAATCATAAAAGGGCCAAAGCCTTCGGCACCGCTACCCGGGTGCCTTTAGGTAACTAAAGGAACCGGGGTTGCGGTGCCACCGGCTTGGGCCCGCCATCGCTGCTCGCAGCTATATTTAGGGCCCAAGCCCTGAAAGGGCGAAGGCCCTATTGTTTTCCTTGGGATTATTATTCTTTAGTATTATTATTATTTTGCTACCTTTTGGGCACTTTTGGGGCCCTTAACGTGCTCGAAAACTCTTGAAACTTTGCACACGGGTCAGAACCCGCGGCCATCAGAGCCGGGCTGAAGATGGTACCCGGGCGTGGCAGGGCAGCTCGTCAGCGCCCCCTGGAACGGGGTCCGAACACTTGGTCCATAACTCAAACACGCTTGTATGTAATAATATGAAACTCGGTACACATGTTGATCTCATCGTTTCATCTATACCTCGCGCTCTTACTTTTTACCCCAGCCCAACAGGAATTTGGCTATTGAGGTTTGTTTGTAAAACGCTCGCAATGGAATGTCAAATACTCCTCCTAGAGCTTTGATCCACATTCGACGAAACTCGGTCAGCGTGAAGTCAAGACATTGAGGATGAAAGTTTGCGAGGGGATTTTTTATATCTCGAACGGTTTGTCCGTGGCGAGGAAACGAAATCATGGCGAGAAACGTGAAACAGGAAGTGTGTTATAACTTCAGCATACATTAACTGATCTTGATGAAACTTCAGCAGTGTGTTCGCTGTAAGAGGACGATCACATGGATGTGACTATTGTGAGTCAAAGTTATAGCGCCACCAACTGGCAGCAGGAAGTGTGTCACTTTCAAAATGCTTAGATATCACCCTTTTATTTTTACCCGATTTGCTTCAAACTTCATATGTATAATGTAAACATACGGCAGATGTAGACCTGTGAATGGATTCTTGATATCTTTGAAACTGTTGCCGTGGCGACGCATCAAACTTTACCCTTCTTTTAGGATGCTTTTAGGATGCTTTTGAGACCCTTAGCATGCTTCAAATTGCATGAAACTCGACAGACACATCACATTTATTAGCCAGTAGACATGTGCAAAGTTGCAGAAACGGGCGTGGTGAGGGCTCAGTAGCGCCACCTTTTGACAAAAGTGGGGTGGTTAGTTTTAACTAGAGTTACAAAAATTGGTATGTATATTGTACTCCTCGAGCCGGACAACTTTCTAATTGACACTTATTAGCTAGGACCCACAGAAAGTCAGATATTTTTGTTTGAATATGGCCACTCTGAGCCTTTGGCTGGCTGGCTGGCTGTCTGTGTGTGTGTGTGTGTGTGTGTGTGTGCAGGGGGAGGGGGCTTAACCATTTCACTGCTGTGTGTATGACCTGCATAAAGAAAATACATTTCTCAAGCCTGGTATTTTTTAAATAAGTTTTTATTTTTATTTTTTATAAGTAAAGGCATATAACTAGTTTAATTGTAGTGAATTGACAATAGTTTTATATAATTAGTTTATTAATCAGATTAACTTGGTCAATAAACTTGGTCTGAAAATTTGGTCCATAAATCAAACACACTTGCATATAATAATATGAAACTTGGTACACATATAGATCTCATCGTTTCATATATACTTCACACTCTTACTTTTTACCCCAGCCCAACAGGAAGTTGGCTATTTAGGGTTGTGTTTAAAACACATGCAATGTAATTTAAATTATTGCTCCTAGAGCACTGAACCAAATTCGACGAAACTCGATCAGCGTGAAGTCAAGACATTAAGGATGAAAAAGTGCCACGGGATTTTTGATATCTCGAACGGTTTGGCCGTGGCGAGGAAACGAAATTATGGCGAGAAACATGGAACAGGATGTGTGTTATAACTTCAGCATACATTAACTGATCTTGATGAAACTTCAGCAGTGTTTTCGCTGTAAGAGACCGATCACATGGATGTGACTATTGTGAGTCAAAGTTATAGCGCCACCAACTGGCAGCAGGAAGTGTGTCACTTTCAAAATGCCGTGGCAACGAAACAAACTTTAACATTATTTTTTGATGCTTTTGGGACTCTTAGCTTGCTTGAAATTGCTTGAAACTCAACAGATACATCACATTTATTAGCCAATAGACATGTGCAACTATGGCAAAAGATTAAAATAATGTCAAAAAAGTAAACACTAAAAGCCTCATATCTTCTAAAAATGTAATTATACATCATTTGTTTCTAAATTAAATTATACAAATATTATAACTTCCCCAATTTTTCCTTTTTTTTCATTTAAGAATTGTGTTTACGTTCAAAAACAGCCAGAATTGTTGTAAAATTCATAAAAAAATAATAATCTGAGTCATACGTAGTGCTATACTGCCCTCTTGTGTTCAATATCAGGTAGGCCTATTGTGTATATTCCCACCGGTTAATCAACGTGTGACTCCGCTGGGACTTGGGAGCTTTTAAATCGCTTACTTAAAACCGAAAGTCAAAATACGGATGTCCGCACAAGACATTAATGGTGTGGAGTAGAGCGAGCATTTTAAATAAATTCCTATTAAGTAGGATTGAACTAAACAGAAAGAATGTTCACTCTGTTCTGCTGGTTCCTCGCTGGTGGATCATATGATTACTTTGTCATAATCTATGACAAAAATGCTATTATAAACCATATTAATAATAGATAATACACATTGCTCTTATTTTGAAAAATACATTCATGAAAAACAAGATAACAAAAATCATTAAAAAAAAATATAGCCATGGCTGCTATAAAGCAACATATAATTGAAAGGCAATTAATAATCTGTCATTACGTCACTGCATTATGATATTACGGCTCCAATACGGTGCAGCACAAAGCACTTATGTGCATCCCGAGCGGAGAATGATGTGCTTGAAGCCACATGAAGTTACAGCGCATTGAGTCCGTATTGAAAAGTTCAAAGCACAAAGGAAATACATATTTATGAACAGTGTATTATACATTATCTATCTATGCAATAGTTTATTGAGCCTTTTCTTTTAAAGGTTTTAAATTTCAGTTACTGTGTGCGTGAAGAACAATTATAGTGCTCTGACTATAGTGTTGTGATCTAACCGACAGCGTCCGACACCCGGTAGAAAGTAACACGATTAAGTTACAGCAATAAAGTCCAGCAAGAAAAAGTTTCTTCATTCGAAAATATAGACCTTTAGACCTTTATCTTAAAGATCCAGTATAATAGGATTAACATTGAATCATTGAAGATCGTTTCATCATTGACTGTAACCGAATGTGACGTGCTGTTTGAATGCTGAATGGAGAATGACTGACAGGCGCAGAGAGGGAAAAGTTTGTGTTCTTGAATTTAATGACTTAAATATTAATTTCTATATCACATAATAGCTTCAGAACACTAATAATACAGTACACAAAAACTTTATGGTACTTTAGAAAGTTTTTGTGCCTTTGTGCCTAACAGAATAGTATATGCACAATATAGAATTTGAATCAGCCTCGTCAAAGATGGCAGTGTCAGAGCCGATACCGATCCTGAGTATCTAATCAGCGCACTTCTTTTCAACAGTCAAATTGAAATTGAAATTGCTTGAAACTCAACAGATACATCACATTTATTAGCCAGTAGACGTGCAAAGTTTCAGAAACGGGCAATGTGCAAGGACTAAATAGCGCCACCTTTTGACAAAAGTGGGGTTGTTAGTTTTATCTACAGTTACAAAAATCGGTATATACATTGTACTCCTCAAGCCGGACAACTTTCTAATACATAGTCATTAGCTCGGACCAAGAGGAAGTCAGATATTTTGGTTTGAATATGGTGAGCCTCTCTCTGAGCCTACGTCCCTGTATGGCAAGCCCTTTTAACATTTAAAAGCTAAGTTTGCCTGTCCGGAATTAACATTGTAGATATCAACAACGTCTTTCTGTCTATTCGTAATTACATTTTGGATAGTTTGAATTATCATTTAAGACATCTGTAACATAATTGTGACTAGTCGAAATGACAGAGTATGGCAAGCCGTTTTAACATTTAATCATAAAAGGGCCAAAGCCTTCGGCACCGCTACCCGGGTGCCTTTAGGTAACTAAAGGAACCGGGGTTGCGGTGCCACCGGCTTGGGCCCGCCATCGCTGCTCGCAGCTATATTTATTATTATTATTATTATTTATACGACTATTTGGGCACTTTTGGGGCCCTTAACATGCTCAAAAACTCTTGAAACTTTGCACACGGGTCAGAATCCGCGGCCATCAGGGCTGGGCTGAAGATGGTACCCGGGCGTGGCAGGGGGGCTAGACAGCGCCCCCTGGAACGGGGTCCGAAAACTTGGTCCATAACTCAAACACGCTTGCATGTAATAATATGAAACTCGGTACACATGTTGATCTCATCGTTCATATATACCTCAAACTATTACTTTTTACCCCAGCCCAACAGGAAGTCGGTTATTTAGGGTTGTTCATAAAACACTCGCAATGGAATTTGAAGTACTCCTCCTAGAGAATTCAAACACACGGCACGAAACTCAGTCAGCATGAAGTCAAGGCATTGAGGATGAAAGTTTGCGAGGGGATTTTTGATATCTCGAACGGTTTGGCCGTGGCGAGGAAACGAACTTATGGCGATAATCGTGAAACAGGAAGTGTGTCAGAACTTCAGCATACATTAACTGATCTTGATGAAACTTCAGCAGTTTGTTTGCTGTAAGAGGACGATCACATGGATGTGAATATTGTGAGTCAAAGTTATAGCGCCACCAACTGGCAGCAGGAAGTGTGTCACTTTCAAAATGCTTTGAAATCACCCTCTTATTTTTACCCGATTTGCTTCAAACTTAATCTGTATAATGTAAATACATAGCAGATGAAGACCTGTGAATGGATTCTTGATATCTTTGATACTGTTGCCGTGGCAACGCATCAAACTTTAAAATTCTTTTTTTTTGATGATTTTGAGACTCTTAGCGGCTTTTGGGGCCCTTAACGGGTTTGAAAACTCTTGAAACTTTGCACACAGGTCATATCCCACAGCCATCAGAGCCGGGCTGAAGATGGTACCTGGGTGTGGCAGGGGGGCTAGACAGCGCCCCCTGGAACGGGGTCCGAACACTTGGTCCATAACTCAAACACGCTTGCATGTAATAATATGAAACTCGGTACACATGTTGATCTCATCGTTCATATATACCTCAAACTATTACTTTTTACCCCAGCCCAACAGGAAGTCGGCTATTGAGGTTTGTTTGTAAAA
Source organism: Pimephales promelas (assembly GCF_988280905.1). Classification (NCBI taxonomy): domain Eukaryota; kingdom Metazoa; phylum Chordata; class Actinopteri; order Cypriniformes; family Leuciscidae; genus Pimephales; species Pimephales promelas. Next base: position 13,945,333 of record NC_142776.1, on the reverse strand, counting down.
CGCTCGCAATGGAATGTGCAATACTCCTCCTAGAGAATTCAAACACACGGCACGAAACTCGGTCAGCATGAAGTCAAGGCATTGAGGATGAAAGTTTACGAGGGGATTTTTGATATCTCGAACGGTTTGGCCGTGGCGAGGAAACGAATTTATGGCGAGAAACGTGAAACAGGAAGTGTGTTATAACTTCAGCATACATTAACTGATCTTGATGAAACTTCAGCAGTGTGTTCGCTGTAAGAGGACGATCACATGGATGTGACTATTGTGAGTCAAAGTTATAGCGCCACCAACTGGCAGCAGGAAGTGTGTCACTTTCAAAATGCTTTGAAATCACCCTTTTATTTTTACCCGATTTGCTTCAAACTTCATCTGTATAATGTAAATATACGGCAGATGTAGACCTGTGAATGGATTCTTGATACCTTTGAAACTGTTGCCGTGGCAACGCATCAAACTTTACCATTCTTTTAGGATGCTTTTGAGACCCTTAGCATGCTTCAAATCGCATGAAACTCGACAGACACATCACATTTATTAGCCAGTAGACATGTGCAAAGTTTCAGAAACGGGCGTGGTGAGGGCTCAGTAGCACCACCTTTTGACAAAAGTGGGGTTGTTAGTTTTAACTAGAGTTACAAAAATCGGTATGTATATTGTACTCCTCGAGCCGGACAACTTTCTAATTGACACTCATTAGCTAGGACCCACAGAAAGTCAGATATCTTTGTTTGAATGTAGAGAAAATCTTAGAATTTTGCCAGTCTCTCAGTGTCTCTCTGTGTGAGTGAGAGGAGGGGCGCCTGTCAGGTTAATTTTAACCCTTTATTTGCTGTGTGCGACTTCTCTGGCATTTTCGGGGGCCTTAACATCCTCTAAAACTCTTGAAACTTTGCACACGGGTCAGAACCCATGGCCATCAGGGCCGGGCTGAAGCTGGTCATCGGGCGTGGCAGGGCGGCTCGACAGCGCCCCCTGGACTGGGATTCGAACATTTATCCATAAATCAAACACACTTGCGTGAATTAATATGAAACTCGGTACAATTATAGATCACATCAGGCCAAACAACTTTCGTGCTCTAAGTTTTACGACAATTAAAATGGAAGTTGAGAATTATGGGTTGTTTGAATAGTTGTCCTAGGAGAAATACATCAAATTACAACGCATGTGTTTACCAATCACAACCAAACTCGGTGTGCAAGAAGTCAAGACATTGAGGATGAAAGTTTGTGAGGGGATTTTTGATATCTCAAACGGTTTGGCCGTGGCGAGGAAACGAAATTATGGCGAGAAACGTGAAACAGGAAGTGTGTTATAACTTCAGCATACATTAACATATCTTGATGAAACTTCATCAGTGTGTTCGCTTTAAGAGGACGATCACATGGATGTGACTATTTCGAGTCAAAGTTATAGCGCCACCAACTGGCAGCAGGAAGTGTGTCACTTTCAAAATGCTTTGAAATCAACCTCTTATTTTTACCCGATTTGCTTCAAACTTCATCTGTATAATGTAAATACATGGCAGATGAAGACCTGTGAATGGATTCTTGATATCTTTGATACTGTTGCTGTGGCAACGCATCAAACTTTAAAATTCTTTTTTTTTTTGGATGATTTTGAGACTCTTAATGGCTTTTGAGGCCCTTATCGGGTTTGAAAACTCTTGAAACTTTGCACACAGGTCATATCCCACAGCCATCAGGCCCGGGCTGAAGATGGTACCTAGGCGTGGCAGGGGGGCTAGACAGCGCCCCCTGGAACGGGGTCCGAAAACTTGGTCCATAAATCAAACACGCTTGCATGTAATAATATGAATGAAAAACTTCATCTGTATAATGTAAACAGATGAAAAACTTCATCTGTATAATGATGAAAAACAGATGAAAAACTTCATCTGTATAATGTAAACATACGGTAGATGTAGACCTGGGAATGGATTCTTGATATCTTTTAAACTGTTGCCGTGGCAAAGCTTCAAACTTTGAAATTATTTTAGGATGCTTTTGAGACTCTTAGCATGCTTGAAATTGCATGAAACTCAACAGACACATCACATTTATTAGCCAGTAGACATGTGCAAAGTTTCAGAAACGGGCATGGTGCAGGGACTAAATAGCGCCACCTTTTGACAAAAGTGGGGTTGTTATTTTTATCTACAGTTACAAAAATCGTTATATACATTGTACTCCTCAAGCCAGACAACTTTCTAATTCATAGTCATTAGCTCAGACCAAGAGGAAGTCAGATATTTTGGTTTGAATATGGTGAGACTCTCTCTGAGCCTACGTCCGTGTATGGCAAGCCCTTTTAACATTTAAAAGCTAAGTTTGCCTATCCGGAAATTAACATTGTAGATATCAACAATGTCTTTCTGTCTAGTCGTAATTACATTTTGGACAGTTTGTATTATCATTTAAGATATCTGTAACATAATTGTGACTAGTCAAAATGACAGACTATGGCAAGCCGTCTTAACATTTAATCATGAAAGGGCCAAAGCCTTCGGCACCGCCACCCCGGTGCCTTTAGGTAACTAAAGGAGCCAGGGGTTGCGGTGCCACCGGCTTGGGCCCGCCATCGCTGCTCGCAGCTATATTTCTTCTTTAGTATTATTATTATTTTGCTACCTTTTGGGCATTTTTGGGGCCCTTAACATGCTTGAAAACTCTTGAAACTTTGCACACGGGTCAGAACCCGCGGCCATCAGGGCCGGGCTGAAGATGGTACCCAGGCGTGGCAGGGTGGCTCGTCAGCGCCCCCTGGAACGGGGTCCGAACACTTGGTCCATAACTCAAACACGCTTGTATGTAATAATATGAAACTCGGTACACATGTTGATCTCATCGTTTCATATATACCTCGCGCTCTTACTTTTTACCCCAGCCCAACAGGAAGTCGGCTATTGAGGTTTGTTTGTAAAACGCTCGCAATGGAATGTGAAGTACTCCTCCTAGAGCTTTGATCCAAATTCGACGAAACTCGGTCAGCGTGAAGTCAAGACATTGAGGATGAAAGTTTGCGAGGGGATTTTTGATATCTCAAACGGTTTGTCCGTGGCGAGGACAGGAAATCATGGCGAGAAACGTGAAACAGGAAGTGTGTTATAACTTCAGCATACATTAACTGATCTTGATGAAACTTCAGCAGTGTGTTCGCTGTAAGAGGACGATCACATGGATTTGACTATTGTGAGTCAAAGTTATAGCGCCACCAACTGGCAGCAGGAAGTGTGTCACTTTCAAAATGCTTTGATATCACCCTTTTATTTTTACTCGATTTGCTTCAAACTTTATATGTATAATGTAAACATACGGCAGATGTAGACCTGTGAATGGATTCTTGATATCTTTGAAACTGTTGCCGTGGCGACGCATCAAACTTTACCCTTCTTTTAGGATGCTTTTAGGATGCTTTTGAGACCCTTAGCATGCTTCAAAATGCATGAAACTCGACAGACACATCACATTTATTAGCCAGTAGACATGTGCAAAGTTTCAGAAACGGGCGTGGTGAGGGCTCAGTAGTGCCACCTTTTGACAAAAGTGGGGTTGTTAGTTTTAACTAGAGTTACAAAAATTGGTATGTATATTGTACTCCTCGAGCCGGACAACTTTCTAATTTACACTTATTAGCTAGGACCCACAGAAACTCAGATATTTTTGTTTGAATATGGTCACTCTGAGCCTACATGTCTCTGTGTCTCTGTGTCTTTGGCTGTCTGTGTGTGTGTGTGTGCCTGTGTGTGTGTGTGCAGGGGGAGGGGGCTTAACCATTTCACTGCTGTGTGTATGACCTGCATAAAGAAAATACATTTCTCAAGCCTGGTATTTTTTAAATAAGTTTTTATTTTTATTTTTTATAAGTAAAGGCATATAACTAGTTTAATTGTAGTGCATTGACAATAGTTTTATATAATTAGTTTATTAATCAGATTAACTTCAATAAACTTGGTCTGAAAATTTGGTCCATAAATCAAACACTTGCATATAATAATATGAAACTTGGTACACATATAGATCTCATCGTTTCATATATACTTCACACTCTTACTTTTTACCCCAGCCCAACAGGAAGACGGCTATTTAGGGTTGTGTTTAAAACACATGCAATGGAATTTAAAGTATTGCTCCTAGAGCACTGAACCAAATTCGACAAAACTCGATCAGCGTGAAGTCAAGACATTAAGGATGAAAAAGTGCCAAGGGATTTTTTTATATCTCGAACGGTTTGGCCGTGGCGAGGAAACGAAATTATGGCGAGAAACATGAAACAGGATGTGTGTTATAACTTCAGCATACATTAACTGATCTTGATGAAACTTCAGCAGTGTTTTTGCTGTAAGAGACCGATCCTGGGATGTGACTATTGTGAGTCAAAGTTTTAGCGCCACCAACTGGCAGCAGGAAGTGTGTCACTTTCAAAATGCTTTGAAACCACTCTCTTATTTTTAACCGATTTGCTTCAAACTTCATCTGTATAATGTAAATACACGGCAGATGTAGACCTGTGAATGAATTTTTGATATCTTTGATACTGTTGCCGTGGCAACGAATCAAACTTTAACATTCTTTTTTGATGCTTTTGGGACTCTTAGCATGCTTGAAATTGCTTGAAACTCAACAGATACATCACATTTATTAGCCAGTAGACATGTGCAACTATGGCAAAAGATTAAAGTAATGTCAAAAAAGTAAACACAAAAAGCCTCATATCTTCTAAAAATGTAATTATACATCATTTGTTTCTAATTTAAATTATACAAATATTATAACTTCCCCAATTTTTCCTTTTTTCATTTAAGAATTATGTTTACGTTCAAAAACAGCCAGAATTGTTGTAAAATTCATAAAAAAATAATAATCTGAGTCATACGTAGTGCTATACTGCCCTCTTGTGTTCAATATCAGGTAGGCCTATTGTGTATATTCCCACCGGTTAATCAACGTGTGACTCCGCTGGGACTTGGGAGCTTTTAAATCGCTTACTTAAAACCGAAAGTCAAAATACGGATGTCCGCACAAGACATTAATGGTGTGGAGTAGAGCGAGCATTTTAAATAAATTCCTATTAAGTAGGATTGAACTAAACAGAAAGAATGTTCACTCTATTCTGCTGGTTCCTCGCTGGTGGATCATATGATTACTTTGTCATAATCTATGATAAAAATGCTATTATAAACCATATTAATAATAGATAATACACATTGCTCTTATTTTTGAAAAATACATTCATGAAAAACAAGATAACAAAAATCATAAAAAAATATAGCCATGGCTGCTATAAATGTTTGAAATGCATAGGACAGATGTTTAATGACGCAGCAACATATAATTGAAAGGCAATTAATAATCTGTCATTACGTCACTGCATTATGATATTACGGCTCCAATACGGTGCAGCACAAAGCACTTATGTGCATCCCGAGCGGAGAATGATGTGCTTGAAGCCACATGAAGTTACAGCGCATTGAGTCCGTATTGAAAAGTTCAAAGCACAAAGGAAATACATATTTATGAACAGTGTATTATACATTATCTATCTATGCAATAGTTTATTAAGCCTTTTCTTTTAAAGGTTTTAAATTTCAGTTACTGTGTGCGTGAAGAACAATTATAGTGCTCTGACTCTAGTGTTGTGATCTAACCGACACCCGGTAGAAAGTAACACGATTAAGTTACAGCAATAAAGTCCAGCAAGAAAAAGTTTCTTCATTCGAAAATATAGACATTTAGACCTTTATCTTAAAGATCCAGTATAATAGGATTAACATTCAATCATCTTGAAGATCGTTTCATCATTGACTGTAACCGAATGTGACGTGCTGTTTGAATGCTGAATGGAGAATGACTGACAGGCGCAGAGAGGGAAAACTTTGTGTTCTCGAATTTAATTACTTAAATATTAATTTCAATATCACATAATAGCTTCAGAACACTAATAATACAGTACACAAAAACTTTATGGTACTTTAGAAAGTTTTTGTGCCTTTGTGTCTAACATAGAATAGTATATGCACAATATAGAATTTGAATCAGCCTCGTCAAAGTGTCAGAGCCGATACCGATCCTGAGTATCTAATCAGCGCACTTCTTTTCAACAGTCAAATTGAAATTGAAATTGCTTGAAACTCAACAGATACATCACATTTATTAGCCAGTAGACATGTGCAAAGTTTCAGAAACGGGCATTGTGCAAGGACTAAATAGCGCCACCTTTTGACAAAAGTGGGGTTGTTAGTTTTATCTACAGTTACAAAAATCGGTATATACATTGTACTCCTCAAGCCGGACAACTTTCTAATACATAGTTATTAGCTCGGACCAAGAGGAAGTCAGATATTTTGGTTTGAATATGGTGAGCCTCTCTCTGAGCCTACGTCCCTGTATGGCAAGCCCTTTTAACATTCAAAAGCTGAGTTCGCCTGTCCGGAATTAACATTGTAGATATCAACAACGTCTTCCTGTCTAGTCGTAATTACATTTTGGATAGTTTGTATTATCATTTAAGATATCTGTAACATAATTGTGACTAGTCGAAATGACAGAGTATGGCAAGCCGTTTTAACATTTAATCATAAAAGGGCCAAAGCCTTCGGCACCGCCACCCGGGTGCCTTTAGGTAACTAAAGGAACCGGGGTTGCGGTGCCACCGGCTTGGGCCCGCCATCGCTGCTCGCAGCTATATTTAGGGCCCAAGCCCTGAAAGGGCGAAGGCCCTATTGTTTTCCTTAGGATTATTAGGGCCCAAGCCCTGAAAGGGCGAAGGCCCTATTGTTTTCCTTAGGATTATTATTATTATTATTATTATTATTATTATTATTTATACGACTATTCGGGCACTTTTGGGGCCCTTAACATGCTCAAAAACTCTTGAAACTTAGCACACGGGTCAGAACCCGCGGCCATCAGGGCCGGGCTGAAGATGGTACCCGGGCGTGGCAGGGGGGCTAGACAGCGCCCCCTGGAACGGGGTCCGAAAACTTGGTCCATAAATCAAACACGCTTGCATGTAATAATATGAAACTCGGTGCACATATAGATCTCATCGTTCATATATACCTCATACTATTACTTTTTACCCCAGCCCAACAGGAAGTCGGTTATTTAGGGTTGTTCATAAAACACTCGCAATGGAATTTGAAGTACTACTCCTAGAGAATTCAAACTCAAGGCACGAAACTCGGTCAGCATGAAGTCAAGGCATTGACGATGAAAGTTTGCGAGGGGATTTTTGATATCTCGAACGGTTTGGCCATGGCGAGGAAACGAAATTATGGCGAGAAACGTGAAACAGGAAGTGTGTTATAACTTCAGCATACATTAACTGATCTTGATGAAACTTCAGCAGTATGTTCGCTGTAAGAGGACGATCACATGGATGTGACTATTGTGAGTCAGAGTTATAGCGCCACCAACTGGCAGCAGGAAGTGTGTCACTTTCAAAATGCTTTGAACTCACCCTTTTATTTTTACCCGATGTGCTTCAAACTTAATCTGTATAATGTAAATACATAGCAGATGAAGACCTGTGAATGGATTCTTGATATCTTTGATACTGTTGCCGTGGCAACGCATCAAACTTTAAAATTCTTTTTTTATGATTTTGAGACTCTTAGCGGCTTTTGGGGCCCTTAACGGGTTTGAAAACTTTTGAAACTTTGCACACAGGTCAGATCCCACAGCCATCAGAGCCGGGCTGAAGATGGTACCTGGGTGTGGCAGGGGGGCTAGACAGCGCCCCCTGGAACGGGGTCCGAACACTTGGTCCATAAATCAAACACGCTTGCATGTAATAATAAGAAACTCGGTACACATGTTGATCTCATCGTTTCATCTATACCTCACGCTCTTACTTTTTACCCCAGCCAAACAGGAAGTCGGCTATTGAGGTTTGTTTGTAAAACGCTCGCAATGGAATGTGCAATACTCCTCCTAGAGAATTCAAACACACGGCACGAAACTCGGTCAGCATGAAGTCAAGGCATTGAGGATGAAAGTTTGCGAGGGGATTTTTGATATCTCGAACGGTTTGGCCGTGGCGAGGAAACAAAATTATGGCGAGAAACGTGAAACAGGAAGTGTGTTATAACTTCAGCATACATTAACTGATCTTGATGAAACTTCAGCAGTGTGTTCACTGTAAGAGGCTGATTACATGGATGTGACTATTGTGAGTCAGAGTTATAGCGCCACCAACTGGCAGCAGGAAGTGTGTCACTTTCAAAATGCTTTGATATCACCCTCTTATTTTTAACCGATTTGCTTCAAACTTCATCTGTATAATGTAAAAATACAGCAGATGTAGACCTGTGAATGGATTCTTGATATCTTTGATACTGTTGCTGTGGCAACAAATCAAACTTTAACATTCTTTTTTGATACTTTTGGGACTCTTAGCATGCTTGAAATTGCTTGAAACAGATAGATACAGATAGCTCGACAGATACATCACATTTATTAGCCAGTAGGCATGTGCAACTTTGGCAAAAGATTAAAGTAATGTCAAAAAAGTAAACAGTAAACACTAAAAGCCTCATATCTTCTAAAAATGTATTTATACATCATTTGTTTCTAAATTAAATTATACAAATATTATAATTAAACCAGTTTTTCCCTTTTTTCATTTAAGAATTATGTTTACGTTCAAAAACAGCCAGAATGGTTTTAAAATTCAGAAGAAGAAAAAATAATCTGAGTCATACGTAGTGCTATACTGCCCTCTTGTGTTCAATATCAGGTAGGCCTATTGTGTATATTCCCACCGGTTAATCAACGTGTGACTCCGCTGGGACTCGGGAACTTTTAAATCGCTTACTTAAAACCGAAAGTCAAAATACAGATATCCGCACAAGACATTAATGTTGTGGAGTAGAGCAAGCATTTTAAATAAATTCCTATTAAGTAGGATTGAACTAAACAGAATGAACGTTCACTCTGTTCTGCTGGTTCCTCGCTGTTGGCGCGCACAGTTATGAATGCTTGTGCAGCCATGAGTTTTAGTTTAATTTTAAAATTAGCGCAATTTCGGGATTTGTATTATTTGAATTTATTTTTAAAAAACACAATGTTGAGTTTTATTGTAACACTGTTTAATCGCGCCCACGGTTATATTTTGTATATTATATATAATTATAATGTATTTCTGTATAAAATAATACTACAATAAAAAACACATTTGTGACCGACCTGATCCAGCAAAATTAGTCACAGTGACCCAAATTTAAAAATTGAGATTTTGATATTAATGGAAAGAGGACACTGTAAGCTTTCAAATGATACCTTGGTCATACCTTGAATGGTTGTAACGATATACAGATTTGAATTCTGGTCGTCTGCCCTTTTTTTTCCAATTGAAAACCTAAGAAAATCGCTTTTAAAGTTTTTTTGCCCGTTTTTTTTTTTTTTTTTTTTTTGATATCTTTCAAAATCCATAGCATTTTAAGGGATAAACTATTTATTTTATATAGCTTAATTTGACCAAATAGATTAACATATATAAATGCAATTTAACGAGGCTGAAACTCAACTTATTTTTAATTTTTTTGAAATAAATAATTAAAAAGTCACTTTTACAAAAATGTTCTAAAATCAGAAAGATTAAAGAGGAGTCAGAGAGAAATTCAGTTTTCATATGGATTAGCCCACATAAGCAGAGAGCAGTCTGTTTTCTTTCATTTTGAATGGTTGTGTTTAAAAGTAGACATTTCAATATATATGTCTGTGAGGATACCTTATACGCTGACTTTCGGTTCATGAGACAAGCTTCAGTTCACGTGCCGCGCGTCTCCGCGTCGTGATTAGGCCTAGCCTATTGTCTGCAATTTATTTCTTATTATTAAATCCTAGTAATTGGTTGATGAAACATTGATTTAAATTAAGATAATTATTTTAAAACGAAATTTACTTTAAAGAAAGGCTTTGTGCTTGCATGTTTAAGCTATGTGAAAGTTTTAGTGCTGCTTCCAGAGAACGGTCACGTTCGGATTGTTTTTCCTCATAAATGCGAACACGGAAAATAAAATAAAGATTTTATGTTCTGGAGAGAGTCAACCCTTCTTCATCGGGTGAGTATTACTTTTGGTTTGTGCAGTGTGGTTCACATAGGCCAATTTATTAAAATATTTAATTATCTGGGAATTGGATCTCCTCCATAATGCTGAAATTGCCCAATTTAAAAAAAAAAATTAGTAATAATTTAAGTTTTGTGGTGTAAGTCTACGTATTTTATAATGTTAACTTCAAATAATACTAATAGCCTAGTAATTTAAAGATGTTGTAGCTAGCATTGGGTCTGGACGTGAAGGATAACTTCGGGAGTTGAAGGGACGTGTCGGTGTCGTGATTCTGTCTTCTCACACCGCGACACAGGTTCGTGGATCTGAGTGTCGCGATCGTTACAGCCTTACATAGGCTATATTCTTCTTGCAGATAAATATACTCACGCAGTTTAGGTTAGAAGCCTCCAGTGAGTTCAACGTTTCAGGGGATAGGAAATGCTCAAAGGTGACGAAGGGAGTTGAGAAGAGCAATTTTTATTTCAGCGAATTTAAAGCTTTGACAACTTTAATCGTTATTTAAATACCTTTACTCAATTATCTCGACTACGAAACCCTGTGAGATTATTTTTGAATGTCTGTTCTTTGAAATTAGCAAAAAAATATATATATATATATATATTTTTTTGTTATTTCATGGTTTTTCCATATAATCGGCCCATATCTTAAAATGGAAGGTTGCAACTTCCGACTCATTTCGCCAGAGCGGGTCACATTTGATTTTGATTTTTTAAACAATGTAATGTGTAACCTAAAAATAAACAGATTATTTGATAAATGGTATATTTAAATCTGCATATTGTAGCCTAATATCTGCAGGGCAGCCTAGTCTTAATAAATGTATGCTTCATTTTTCATTAGTAAATTTGATCAATAAATTCAATAATTTAGAATAATAAGACACTATAGGGCTGTTACCCTAGGTAAGGCTGATCAAATTAAATCGGTTACACAATAATGTTACGAGATTGGTTTAACAGGAGTCAATTAAAAATCGCTGTAAAGAACGATACTTTTAAACATAACCCTAAATCACCATAAGGTGTCGCCAGATGACCGTCTTAATGAACGAGTCATGGATTCAAAATGCTGAATCATTCAGTAATGAGAAAACACATTGCTTTGAGATGCGCGATGGGTCGCTGTGATCTTTGTTTAACTATTTTCTCTGCTGAAACAGAAAAAAGTCAATATTGCATCTAAAAAGTCAATATTGCATATAAAATGTAAGTGACTCGACTTGTGTGTGTGACTATGTTTGTTGTAGTGAAAAGAGTTGCACCCTTGTTAAAGTTTAAGGCCTTGTGTTTTTGGATATATATCTTTCTTTCTTTTTTTTTCTTTTTTTACAAAATATGCATATAACCCATATATTTTAGATTTATTATTTGCTTTAAATTAAATTAAGATTGTATTTTTGGTAATTGAACCTGAATGAATTTAAAAATGAATGTGCTATATTTCAGATCATATATTTGTTTTTCTTAAAATTTGAACTAACTTTATTCTCAGCTGAATTATAAATATTTTATTTCTGTATCAATTAAAAACACATTTGATTTTTCTTTTTTAATCAATGTAGAATGTGTAACTGAAATATAAACAGAGTAGGGCTCTGTTTGAGGACAAGTAACTAAAACCAATGCGACATGATGAATGTTTGTTTCCCAAACCATCTCAGAGTAACAGCTTACTTTTCTTTCTTACTATATTCTTTCTTACTATAAACTGTGCTGTAGAGCTTGCATCAGTCAAAGCAGGGTTACATTTTGCATGTCGTGCACAATAAACCTAAAGGCACCAGGGTGGCGGTGCCACCGGCTTCATATATATATGTATATATACAGTATATATATATATATATATATATAGCTGTGATCCGCGATGAAGGGCCAAAGCCAGTGGCATGGCCACCCTGGTGCTTTTAGGTAACTAAGGAACCGGGGTTGCGGTGCCACCGGCTTGGGCCCTTCATCGCTGCTCGCAGCTATATTTATTATTATTATTATTATTTATACGACTATTCGGGCACTTTTGGGGCCCTTAACATGCTCAAAAACTCTTGAAACTTTGCACACGGGTCAGAAACCGCGGCCATCAGGGCCGGGCTGAAGATGGTACCCGGGCGTGGCAGGGGGGCTAGACAGCGCCCCCTGGAACGGGGTCAGAAAACTTGGTCCATAAATCAAACATGCTTGCATGTAATAATATGAAACTCGGTGCACATATAGATCTCATCGTTCATATATACCTCATACTATTACTTTTTACCCCATCCCAACAGGAAGTCGGTTATTTAGGGTTGTTCATAAAACACTCGCAATGGAATTTGCAATACTCCTCCTAGAGAATTCAAACACACGGCACGAAACTCGGTCAGCATGAAGTCAAGGCATTGAGGATGAAAGTTTGCGAGGGGATTTTTGATATCTCGAACGGTTTGGCCGTGGCGAGGAAACGAAATTATGGCGAGAAACGTGAAAAAGGAAGTGTGTCATAACTTCAGCATACATTAACTGATCTTGATGAAACTTCAGCAGTTTGTTCGCTGTAAGAGGACGATCACATGGATGTGACTATTGTGAGTCAAAGTTATAGCGCCACCAACTGGTAGGAGGAAGTGTGTCACTTTCAAAATGCTTTGAACTCACCCTTTTATTTTGACCCGATTTGCCTCAAACTTCATCTGTATAATGTAAATACATAGCAGATGAAGACCTGTGAATGGATTCTTGATATCTTTGATACTGTTGCCGTGGCAATGCATCAAACTTTAAAATTCTTTTTTTTGATGATTTTGAGACTCTTAGCGGCTTTTGGGGCCCTTAACGAGTTTGAAAACTCTTGAAACTTTGCATACAGGTCAGATCCCACAGCCATCAGGCCCGGGCTGAAGATGGTACCTGGGCGTGGCAGGGGGGCTAGAAAGCGCCCCCTGGAAGGGGGTCCAAAAACTTGGTCCAAAAATCAAACACGCTTGCATGTAATAATATGAAACTCGGTACACATGTTGATGTCATCGTTTCATATATACCTCACACTCTTACTTTTACCCCAGCTAGACATGAAGTCGGTTATTTAGGGTTGTTCAAAAAACACACACAATGGAATTTGCAATACTCCTCCTAGAGAATTCAAACACACGGCACGAAACTCGGTCAGCATGAAGTCAAGAAACTGAGGTTGAAATTTTGCGAGGGGAATTTTGATATCTCGAACGGTTTGGCCGTGGCGAGGAAATAAAATTATGGCGAGAAACGTGAAACAGGAAGTGTGTTATAACTTCGGCATACATTAACTGATCTTGATGAAACTTCAGCAGTGTGTTCGCTGTAAGAGGCCGATCACATGGATGTGACTATTGTGAGTCAAAGTTATAGCGCCACCAACTGGCAGCAGGAAGTGTGTCACTTTCCAAATGCTTTAAAATCATCCTTTTATTTTGACCCGATTTGCTTCAAACTTCATCTGTATAATGTAAATACATGGCAGATGAAGACCTGAGAATGGATTCTTGATATATCTGATACTGTTGCCGTGGTAACGCATCAAACTTTGAAATTATTTTAGGATGCTTTTGAGACTCTTAGCATGCTTGAAATTGCATGAAAATCAACAGACACATCACATTTATTAGCCAGTAGACATGTGCAAAGTTTCAGAAACGGGCATGGTGCAGGGACTAAATAGCGCCACCTTTTGACAAAAGTGGCGTTGTTAGTTTTATCTACAGTTACAAAAATCGGTATATACATTTTACTCCTCAAGCCGGACAACTTTCTAATTCATAGTCATTAGTTTGGATCAAGAGGAAGTCAGATATTTTGGTTTGGATATGGTGAGCCTCTCTCTGAGCCTACTGTACGTCCCTATATGGCAAGCCCTTTTAACATTTAAAAGCTAAGTTTGCCTATCCGGAATTAACATTGTAGATATCAACACGCCACCTTTTGACAAAAGTGACTAGTCTTAATTACATTTTGAATAGTTTGTATTATCATTTAAGATATCTGTAATGTAATTGTGACTAGTCGAAACGACAGATAGAGTATGGCAAGCTGTTTTAACATTTCATTTAATCATGAAAGGGCTAAAGCCTGCGACACCGCCACCCCGGTGCCTTTAGGTAACTAAAGGAACCGGGGTTGCGGTGCCACCGGCTTGGGCCCGCCATCGCTGCTCGCAGCTATATTTATTATTATTATTATTTATACGACTATTCGGGCACTTTTGGGGCCCTTAACATGCTCAAAAACTCTTGAAACTTAGCACACGGGTCAGAACCCGCGGCCATCAGGGCCGGGCTGAAGATGGTACCCGGGCGTGGCAGGGGGGCTAGACAGCGCCCCCTGGAACGGGGTCCGAAAACTTGGTCCATAAATCAAACACGCTTGCATGTAATAATATGAAACTCGGTGCACATATAGATCTCATCGTTCATATATACCTCATACTATTACTTTTTACCCCAGCCCAACAGGAAGTCGGTTACTTAGGGTTGTTCATAAAACACTCGCAATGGAATTTGAAGTACTACTCCTAGAGAATTCAAACACACGGCACGAAACTCGGTCAGCATGAAGTCAAGGCATTGACGATGAAAGTTTGCGAGGGGATTTTTGATATCTCGAACGGTTTGGCCATGGCGAGGAAACGAAATTATGGCGAGAAACGTGAAACAGGAAGTGTGTTATAACTTCAGCATACATTAACTGATCTTGATGAAACTTCAGCAGTGTGTTCGCTGTAAGAGGACGATCACATGGATGTGACTATTGTGAGTCAGAGTTATAGCGCCACCAACTGGTAGCAGGAAGTGTGTCACTTTCAAAATGCTTTGAACTCACCCTTTTATTTTTTCCCGATGTGCTTCAAACTTAATCTGTATAATGTAAATACATAGCAGAAGAAGACCTGTGAATGGATTCTTGATATCTTTGATACTGTTGCCGTGGCAACGCATCAAACTTTAAAATTCTTTTTTTTTATGATTTTGAGACTCTTAGCGGCTTTTGGGGCCCTTAACGGGTTTGAAAACTCTTGAAACTTTGCACACAGGTCAGATCCCACAGCCATCAGAGCCGGGCTGAAGATGGTACCTGGGTGTGGCAGGGGGGCTAGACAGCGCCCCCTGGAACGGGGTCCGAACACTTGGTCCATAAATCAAACACGCTTGCATGTAATAATATGAAACTCGGTACACATGTTGATCTCATCGTTTCATCTATACCTCACGCTCTTACTTTTTACCCCAGCCAAACAGGAAGTCGGCTATTGAGGTTTGTTTGTAAAACGCTCGCAATGGAATGTGCAATACTCCTCCTAGAGAATTCAAACACACGGCACGAAACTCGGTCAGCATGAAGTCAAGGCATTGAGGATGAAAGTTTGCGAGGGGATTTTTGATATCTCGAACGGTTTGGCCGTGGCGAGGAAACAAAATTATGGCGAGAAACGTGAAACAGGAAGTGTGTCATAACTTCAGCATAGATTAACTGATCTTGATGAAACTTCAGCAGTGTGTTCGCTGTAAGAGGACGATCACGTGGATGTGACTATTGTGAGTCAGAGTTATAGCGCCACCAACTGGCAGCAGGAAGTGTGTCACTTTCAAACTGCTTTGATATCACCCTCTTATTTTTAACCGATTTGCTTCAAACTTCATCTGTATAATGTAAAAATACAGCAGATGTAGACCTGTGAATGGATTCTTGATATCTTTGATACTGTTGCTGTGGCAAAAAATCAAACTTTAACATTCTTTTTTGATACTTTTGGGACTCTTAGCATGCTTGAAATTGCTTGAAACAGATAGATACAGATAGCTCGACAGATACATCACATTTATTAGCCAGTAGGCATGTGCAACTTTGGCAAAAGATTAAAGTAATGTCAAAAAAGTAAACAGTAAACACTAAAAGCCTCATATCTTCTAAAAATGTAATTATACATTATTTGTTTCTAAATTAAATTATACAAATATTATAATTAAACCAGTTTTTCCCTTTTTTCATTTAAGAATTATGTTTACGTTCAAAAACAGCCATAATGGTTTTAAAATTCAGAAGAAGAAAAAATAATCTGAGTCATACGTAGTGCTATACTGCCCTCTTGTGTTCAATATCAGGTAGGCCTATTGTGTATATTCCCACCGGTTAATCAACGTGTGACTCCGCTGGGACTCGGGAACTTTTAAATCGCTTACTTAAAACCGAAAGTCAAAATACAGATATCCGCACAAGACATTAATGTTGTGGAGTAGAGCGAGCATTTTAAATAAATTCCTATTAAGTAGGATTGAACTAAACAGAATGAACGTTCACTCTGTTCTGCTGGTTCCTCGCTGTTGGCGCGCACAGTTATGAATGCTTGTGCAGCCATGAGTTTTAGTTTAATTTTAAAATTAGCGCAATTTCGGGATTTGTATTATTTGAATTTATTTTTAAAAAACACAATGTTGAGTTTTATTGTAACACTGTTTAATCGCGCCCACGGTTATATTTTGTATATTATATATAATTATAATGTATTTCTGTATAAAATAATACTACAATAAAAAAACACATTTGTGACCGACCTGATCCAGCAAAATTAGTCACAGTGACCCAAATTTAAAAATTGAGATTTTGATATTAATGGAAAGAGGACACTGTAAGCTTTCAAATGATACCTTGGTCATACCTTGAATGGTTGTAACGATATACAGATTTGAATTCTGGTCGTCTGCCCTTTTTTTTCCAATTGAAAACCTAAGAAAATCGCTTTTAAAGTTTTTTTGCCCGTTTTTTTTTTTTTTTTTTTTTGATATCTTTCAAAATCCATAGCATTTTAAGGGATAAACTATTTATTTTATATAGCTTAATTTGACCAAATAGATTAACATATATAAATGCAATTTAACGAGGCTGAAACTCAACTTATTTTTAATTTTTTTGAAATAAATAATTAAAAAGTCACTTTTACAAAAATGTTCTAAAATCAGAAAGATTAAAGAGGAGTCAGAGAGAAATTCAGTTTTCATACGGATTAGCCCACATAAGCAGAGAGCAGTCTGTTTTCTTTCATTTTGAATGGTTGTGTTTAAAAGTAGACATTTCAATATATATGTCTGTGAGGATACCTTATACGCTGACTTTCGGTTCATGAGACAAGCTTCAGTTCACGTGCCGCGCGTCTCCGCGTCGTGATTAGGCCTAGCCTATTGTCTGCAATTTATTTCTTATTATTAAATCCTAGTAATTGGTTGATGAAACATTGATTTAAATTAAGATAATTATTTTAAAACGAAATTTACTTTAAAGAAAGGCTTTGTGCTTGCATGTTTAAGCTATGTGAAAGTTTTAGTGCTGCTTCCAGAGAACGGTCACGTTCGGATTGTTTTTCCTCATAAATGCGAACACGGAAAATAAAATAAAGATTTTATGTTCTGGAGAGAGTCAACCCTTCTTCATCGGGTGAGTATTACTTTTGGTTTGTGCAGTGTGGTTCACATAGGCCAATTTATTAAAATATTTAATTATCTGGGAATTGGATCTCCTCCATAATGCTGAAATTGCCCAATTTAAAAAAAAAATTAGTAATAATTTAAGTTTTGTGGTGTAAGTCTACGTATTTTATAATGTTAACTTCAAATAATACTAATAGCCTAGTAATTTAAAGATGTTGTAGCTAGCATTGGGTCTGGACGTGAAGGATAACTTCGGGAGTTGAAGGGACGTGTCGGTGTCGTGATTCTGTCTTCTCACACCGCGACACAGGTTCGTGGATCTGAGTGTCGCGATCGTTACAGCCTTACATAGGCTATATTCTTCTTGCAGATAAATATACTCACGCAGTTTAGGTTAGAAGCCTCCAGTGAGTTCAACGTTTCAGGGGATACCCGGGAAATGCTCAGAGGTGACGAGGGGAGTTGAGAAGAGCAATGTTTATTTCAGCGAATTTAAAGCTTTGACAACTTTAATCGTTATTTAAATACCTTTACTCAATTATCTCGACTACGAAACCCTGTGAGATTATTTTTGAATGTCTGTTCTTTGAATTTTTTTTTTTTTTTTTTTATTTCATGGTTTTTCCACATAATCGGCCCATATCTTAAAATGGAAGGTTGCAACTTCCGACTCATTTCGCCAGAGCGGGTCACATTTGATTTTTATTTTTTAAACAATGTAATGTGTAACCTAAAAATAAACAGATTATTTGATAAATGGTATATTTAAATCTGCATATTGTAGCCTAATATCTGCAGGGCAGCCTAGTCTTAATAAATGTATGCTTCATTTTTCATTAGTAAATTTGATCAATAAATTCAATAATTTAGAATAATAAGACACTATAGGGCTGTTACCCTAGGTAAGGCTGATCAAATTAAATCGGTTACACAATAATGTTACGAGATTGGTTTAACAGGAGTCAATTAAAAATCGCTGTAAAGAACGATACTTTTAAACATAACCCTAAATCACCATAAGGTGTCGCCAGATGACCGTCTTAATGAACGAGTCATGGATTCAAAATGCTGAATCATTCAGTAATGAGAAAACACATTGCTTTGAGATGCGCGATGGGTCGCTGTGATCTTTGTTTAACTATTTTCTCTGCTGAAACAGAAAAAAGTCAATATTGCATCTAAAAAGTCAATATTGCATATAAAATGTAAGTGACTTGACTTGTGTGTGTGACTATGTTTGTTGTAGTGATAAGAGTTGCACCCTTGTTAAAGTTTAAGGCCTTGTGTTTTTGGATATATATCTTTCTTTCTTTTTTTTTCTTTTTTTACAAAATATGCATATAACCCATATATTTTAGATTTATTATTTGCTTTAAATTAAATTAAGATTGTATTTTTGGTAATTGAACCTGAATGAATTTAAAAATGAATGTGCTATATTTCAGATCATATATTTGTTTTTCTTAAAATTTGAACTAACTTTATTCTCAGCTGAATTATAAATATTTTATTTCTGTATGAATTAAAAACACATTTGATTTTTCTTTTTTAATCAATGTAGAATGTGTAACTGAAATATAAACAGATTAGGGCTCTGTTCGAGGACAAGTAACTAAAACCAATGCGACATGATTAATGTTTGTTTCCCAAACCATCTCAGAGTAACAGCTTACTTTTCTTTCTTACTATATTCTTTCTTACTATAAACTGTGCTGTAGAGCTTGCATCAGTCAAAGCAGGGTTACATTTTGCATGTCGTGCACAATAAACCTAAAGGCACCAGGGTGGCGGTGCCGACGGCTTCATATATATATATGTATATATACAGTATATATATATATATATATATATAGCTGTGATCCGCGATGAAGGGCCAAAGCCAGTGGCATGGCCACCCTGGTGCTTTTAGGTAACTAAGGAACCGGGGTTGCGGTGCCACCGGCTTGGGCCCTTCATCGCTGCTCGCAGCTATATTTAGGGCCCAAGCCCTGAAAGGGCGAAGGCCCTATTGTTTTCCTAAGGATTATTAGGGCCCAAGCCCTGAAAGGGCGAAGGCCCTATTGTTTTCCTTAGGATTATTATTATTATTATTATTATTATTATTTATACGACTATTCGGGCACTTTTGGGGCCCTTAACATGCTCAAAAACTCTTGAAACTTTGCACACGGGTCAGAACCCGCGGCCATCAGGGCCGGGCTGAAGATGGTACCCGGGCGTGGCAGGGGGGCTAGACAGCGCCCCCTGGAACGGGGTCCGAACACTTGGTCCATAAATCAAACACGCTTGCATGTAATAATATGAAACTCGGTACACATGTTGATCTCATCGTTTCATCTATACCTCCTGCTTTTACTTTTTACCCCAGCCCAACAGGAAGTCGGTTATTTAGGGTTGTTCATAAAACACTCGCAATGGAATTTGAAGTACTCCTCCTAGAGAATTCAAACACACGGCACGAAACTCGGTCAGCATGAAGTCAAGGCATTGAGGATGAAAGTTTGCGAGGGGATTTTTGATATCTCGAACGGTTTGGCTGTGGCGAGGAAACGAAATTATGGCGAGAATCGTGAAACAGGAAGTGTGTCAGAACTTCAGCATACATTAACTGATCTTGATGAAACTTCAGCAGTTTGTTTGATGTAAGAGGACGATCACATGGATGTGAATATTGTGAGTCAAAGTTATAGCGCCACCAACTGGCAGCAGGAAGTGTGTCACTTTCAAAATGCTTTGAAATCACCCTCTTATTTTTACCCGATTTGCTTCAAACTTAATCTGTATAATGTAAATATATAGCAGATGAAGACCTGTGAATGGATTCTTGATATCTTTGATACTGTTGCCGTGGCAACGCATCAAACTTTAAAATTCCTTTTTTTGATGATTTTGAGACTCTTAGCGGCTTTTGGGGCCTTTAACGGGTTTGAAAACTCTTGAAACTTTGCACACAGGTCAGATCCCACAGCCATCAGAGCCGGGCTGAAGATGGTACCTGGGTGTGGCAGGGGGGCTAGACAGCGCCCCCTGGAACGGGGTCCGAACACTTGGTCCATAAATCAAACACGCTTGAATGTAATAATATGAAACTCGGTACACATGTTGATCTCATCGTTTCATCTATACCTCACACTCTTA
Source organism: Pimephales promelas (assembly GCF_988280905.1). Lineage (NCBI taxonomy): Eukaryota > Metazoa > Chordata > Actinopteri > Cypriniformes > Leuciscidae > Pimephales > Pimephales promelas. Next base: position 13,924,688 of record NC_142776.1, on the reverse strand, counting down.
CTTTTTACCCCAGCCCAACAGGAAGTCGGCTATTGAGGTTTGTTTGTAAAACGCTCGCAATGGAATGTGCAATACTCCTCCTAGAGAATTCAAACACACGGCACGAAACTCGGTCAGCATGAAGTCAAGGCATTGAGGATGAAAGTTTGCGAGGGGATTTTTGATATCTCGAACGGTTTGGCCGTGGCGAGGAAACGAAATTATGTCGAGAAACGTGAAACAGGAAGTGTGTTATAACTTCAGCATACATTAACTGATCTTGATGAAACTTCAGCAGTGTGTTCGCTGTAAGAGCACGATCAAATGGATGTGACTATTGTGAGTCAAAGTTATAGCGCCACCAACTGGCAGCAAGAAGTGTGTCACTTTCAAAATGCTTTGAAATCACCCTTTTATTTTTACCCGATTTGCTTCAAACTTAATCTGTATAATGTAAATATACGGCAGATGTAGACCTGTGAATGGATTCTTGATATCTTTTAAACTGTTGCCGTGGCAACGCATCAAACTTTACCATTATTTTAGGATGCTTTTGAGACCCTTCGCATGCTTCAAATCGCATGAAACTCAACAGACACATCACATTTATTAGCCAGTAGACATGTGCAAAGTTTCAGAAACGGGCATGGTGCAGGGACTAAATAGCGCCACCTTTTGACAAAAGTGGGGTTGTTATTTTTATCTACAGTTACAAAAATCGTTATACACATTGTACTCCTCAAGCCAGACAACTTTCTAATTTATAGTCATTAGCTCAGACCAAGAGGAAGTCAGATATTTTGGTTTGAATATGGTGAGACTCTCTCTGAGCCTACGTCCGTGTATGGCAAGCCCTTTTAACATTTAAAAGCTAAGTTTGCCTGTCCGGAATTAACATTGTAGATATCAACAATGTCTTTCTGTCTAGTCGTAATTACATTTTGGATAGTTTGTATTATCATTTAAGATATCTGTAACATAATTGTGACTAGTCGAAATGACAGAGTATGGCAAGCCGTTTTAACATTTAATCATGAAAGGGCCAAAGCCTTCGGCACCGCCACACGGGTGCCTTTAGGTAACTATAGGAGCCGGGGTTGCGGTGCCACCGGCTTGGGCCCGCCATCGCTGCTCGCAGCTATATTTATTATTATTATTATTATTTATACGACTATTCGGGCACTTTTGGGGCCCTTAACATGCTCAAAAACTCTTGAAACTTTGCACACGGGTCAGAATCCGCGGCCATCAGGGCCGGGCTGAAGATGGTACCCGGGCGTGGCAGGGGGGCTAGACAGCGCCCCCTGGAACGGGGTCCGAAAACTTGGTCCATAAATCAAACACGCTTGCATGTAATAATATGAAACTCGGTGCACATATAGATCTCATCGTTCATATATACCTCAAACTATTACTTTTTACCCCAGCCCAACAGGAAGTCGGTTATTTAGGGTTGTTCATAAAACACTCGCAATGGAATGTGCAATACTCCTCCTAGAGAATTCAAACACACAGCACGAAACTCGGTCAGCGTGAAGTCAAGACATTGAGGATGAAAGTTTGTGTGGGGATTTTTGATATCTCGAACGGTTTGGCCGTGGCGAGGAAACGAAATAATGGCGAGAATCGTGAAACAGGAAGTGTGTCAGAACTTCAGCATACATTAACTGATCTTGATGAAACTTCAGCAGTTTGTTCGCTGTAAGAGGACGATCACATGGATGTGACTATTGTGAGTCAAAGTTATAGCGCCACCAACTGGCAGCAGGAACTGTGTCACTTTCAAAATGCTTTGAAATCACCCTCTTCTTTTTACCCGATTTGCTTCAAACTTAATCTGTATAATGTAAACACATAGCAGATGAAGACCTGTGAATGGATTCTTGATATCTTTGATACTGTTGCTGTGGCAATGCATCAAACTTTAAAATTCTTTTTTTTTGATGATTTTGAGACTCTTATCGGCTTTTGGGGCCCTTAACGGGTTTGAAAACTCTTGAAACTTTGCACAAAGGTCATATCCCACAGCCCTCAGAGCCGGGCTGAAGATGGTACCTGGGTGTGGCAGGGGGGCTAGACAGCGCCCCCTGGAACGGGGTCCGAAAACTTGGTCCATAAATCAAACACGCTTGCATGTAATAATATGAAACTCGGTACACATGTTGATCTCATCGTTTCATTTCTACCTCACACTCTTACTTTTACCCCAGCCCAACAGGAAGTCGGCTATTGAGGTTTGTTTGTAAAACGCTCGCAATGGAATGTGCAATAATCCTCCTAGAGAATTCAAACACATGGCAGGAAACTCGGTCAGCATGAAGTCAAGGCATTGAGGAGGAAAGTTTGCGACGGGATTTTTGATATCTCGAACGGTTTGGCCATGGCGAGGAAACGAAATTATGGCGAGAAATGTGAAACAGGAAGTGTATTATAACTTCAGCATACATTAACTGATCTTGATGAAACTTCAGCAGTGTGTTCGCTGTAAGAGGACGATCACATGGATGTGACTATTGTGAGTCAAAGTTATAGCGCCACCAACTGGTAGCAGGAAATGTGTAACTTTCAAAATGCTTTGAACTCACCCTTTTATTTTTACCCGATTTGCTCCAAACTTCATCTGTATAATGTAAACATACGGCAGATGTAGACCTGTGAATGGATTCTTGATATCTTTTAAACTGTTGCCGTGGCAACGCATCAAACTTTACCCTTCTTTTAGGATGCTTTTAGGATGCTTTTGAGACCCTTAGCATGCTTCAAAATGCATGAAACTCAACAGACACATTTATTAGCCAGTAGACATGTGCAAAGTTTCAGAAACGGGCATGGTGCAGGGACTAAATAGCGCCACCTTTTGACAAAAGTGGGGTTGTTAGTTTTATCTACAGTTACAAAAATCGTATATAGATTTTACTCCTCAAGCCGGACAACTTTCTAATTCATAGTCATTAGCTCGGACCAAGGGGAAGTCAGATATTTTGGATTGAATATGGTGAGCCTCTCTCTGAGCTTACGTCCCTGTATGGCAAGCCCTTTCAACATTTAAAAGCTAAGTTTGCCTATCCGGAACTAACATTGTAGATATCAACGTCTTTCTGACTAGTCGTAATTTCATTTTGGATAGTTTGTATTATCATTTAATAGATATCTGTAATGTAATTGTGAGTAGTCGAAATGACAGATAGAGTATGGCAAGCTGTTTTAACATTTAATCATTTAATCATGAAAGGGCCAAAGCCTGCGACACCGCCACCCCGGTGCCTTTAGGTAACTAAAGGAACCGGGGTTGCGGTGCCACCGGCTTGGGCCCGCCATCGCTGCTCGCAGCTATATTTTCTTTTATTTTTCTAACGACTATTCGGGCACTTTTGGGGCCCTTAACATGCTCGAAAACTCTTGAAACTTTGCACACGGGTCAGAACCCGCGGCCATCAGGGCCGGGCTGAAGCTGGTACCCGGGCGTGGCAGGGGGGCTCGACAGCGCCCCCTGGAACGGGGTCCGAACACTTGGTCCATAAATCAAACACGCTTGCATGTAATAATATGAAACTCGGTACACATGTTGATCTCATCGTTTCATCTATACCTCGCGCTTTTACTTTTTACCCCAGCCCAACAGGAAGTCGGCTATTTAGGGTTGTTCGTAAAACACTCGCAATGGAATTTTTAATACTCCTCCTAGAGCTTTGATCCAAATTCGACGAAACTCGGTCAGCGTGAAGTCAAGACATTGAGGATGAAAGTTTGCGAGGGGATTTTTGATATCTCGAACGGTTTGGCCGTGGCGAGGAAACAAAATTATGGCGAGAAACGTGAAACAGGAAGTGTATCATAACTTCAGCACACATCAACCGATCTTGATGAAACTTCAGCAGTGTGTTCGCTGTAAGAGGACGATCACATGGATGTGACTATTGTGAGTCAAAGTTATAGCGCCACCAACTGGCAGCAGGAAGTGTGTCATTTTCAAAATGCTTTGAAATCACCCTCTAATTTTAACTCGATTTGCTTCAAACTTCATCTGTATAATGCAAATACATGGCAGATGAAGACCTGTAAATGGATTCTTGATATCTTTGAAACTGTTGCCGTGGCAACGCATCAAACTTTACCATTCTTTTAGGATGCTTTTGAGACTCTTAGCATGCTTCAAATTGCATGAAACTCGACAGACACATCACATTTATTAGCCATTAGACATGTGCAACGTTTCAGAAACAGGTGTGGTGAGGGCTCAGTAGCGCCACCTTTTGACAAAAGTGGGGTTGTTAGTTTTATCTACAGTTACAAAAATCAGTATGTATATTGTACTCCTCGAGCCGGACAACTTTCTAATTGACACTCATTAGCTAGGACCCACAGAAACTCAGATATGTTTGTTTGAATGTAGAGAAAATCTCAGAATTTTGCCAGTCTCTCAGTGTCTCTCTGTGTGAGTGAGAGGAGGGGCGCCTGTCAGGTTAATTTTAACCCTTTATTTGCTGTGTGCAACTTCTCTGGCATTTTCGGGGGCCTTAACATCCTCTAAAACTCTTGAAACTTTGCACACGGGTCAGAACCCATGGCCATCAGGGCCGGGCAGAAGCTGGTAACCGGGTGTGGCAGGGCGGCTCGACAGCGCCCCCTGGACTGGGATTCGAAAATTTGTCCATAAATCAAACACACTTGCATGAATTAATATGAAACTCGGTACAATTAAAGATCACATCAGGCCAAACAACTTTCGTGCTCTAAGTTTTAAGAAGGAAGTTGGGAATTATGGGTTGTTTGAATAATTCTCCTAGGAGAAATACATCAAATTACAACGCATGTGTTTACCAATCACAACCAAACTCGGTGTGCATGAAGTCAAGACATTGAGGATGCTCAATTCCGGACGGATTTTTGATATCTCGAACGGTCTGGCCGTGACGAGGAAATGAATTTTATGACTAAAAAAGGACACATAAAGTGTGTTATAACTTTGCTCATTTTACCTACAGTTACAAAACTTTCCACGTATATTGTTCTCGTCAAGTCGATCAACTTTCCAATTTAAAGTCATTCGCTCTGAGCAACAGAAAGTAAGATATTGTAGTTTGAATGGATTTATTTCCCCTGCGATTCACTCTCTCTCTCTCTCTCTCTCTCTCTCTCTCTGTGTGGGTGTGTGTGTCTGTGTAGGGAGGGGAGGGCTGTTGTCTGTGTTTGTGTGTGTGTGCATGTGTGTGTGTGTGGGGGGGGGGAGGGGGGGGCTGTTGTCTGTGTTTATGTATGTTTGAACCACACAGTGTGGCTGGCTGCGATTTTTCCTATAAGTCCTTGTCTCTAAGTCCTTGTCTTTTTGCATAACAATTTTGTATTTTTTTTAAATGACAAAATAGGCATATAACCCCCATCTTTTAAATGTATAGTTTGCTTTAAATAAAAGTAAGATTGTATTTGTAATTGAAGCTGAATGAATTTAAAATTCTTGTGCTATATTTCAATATATTTGTTTTCCTTAAGATTTTAAAACACTAACTTCATTCTTTTCTGAATTACAAATATTTGTTTCTGTATAAAATAATACTCTGACTAAAAACACATTTGATGTTTCTTTTTGTATTTTTATTTACATGTATTTATGTATGTGTGTGTGTGTGTGTGTGTGTGTGTGTGTATAAAGTGCAGGTTTTTTTTAGATAAAGTAGAATTTCTATAACTATGTGTTGAACTGATAAATCACTGTGTGTTAAACACGATCTACTTAATACAGACAACTTCATTATAAAGATAAATAACAAATCCAAAAAAATATATGATTATAATCTATGACAAAAAAAGCCATTACAAACTATATTAGTGGTAAATACACATTGCTCTTTGTATTGTTGTAAAATACATTCATGAAAAACAAGATAACAAAAATCAAAAAGATAAATTATTTTAGATAATTATTTTAAATGTATAGCAGAGATGTTAAATGAGGCAGCAACATACAAACTTTCTAGAACAACATGGACCTGAATAGCTGTTTTTTATGGAGGACAGTGAAGAGGAAGAGGGTGCAAATCAAACAGCTCATTCTCAGACTACACAGCAAACAGCTTAAGTTTTTAGTGCTTTGTTTGAGGTTTTTAGTGCTCTGTCCTATCTTTTATCAACACATAATAGATAGAACAGAACAAGAAAGGCAATTAATAATCTGTCATTGCATTATGATATGAAAGGCTCAGTACAGTGTGGCACAAAACGCTTATGCGCATCCCGAGTGGAGAATGATGCGCTTAAAGCCACATGGAGTTACAGCGCACAGCGCATCGAGTCCGCATTTATGCAAGCTCTACAATACACTTCTTTTCGACAGTCAAAGTGGGGGTTACGTTTTTGCACGTCATACAGAATAACCCTAAAGGCACCAAGGTGGCGGTGCCACCGGATTTATATTAAATATAAATATAGCTGTGAGCAGCGATAAAGGGCCAAAGCCGGCGGTACCACCATCCCGGTGCCTTTGGGTAACTAAAGGCATCGGGGTTGCGGTGCCACCGGCTTGGGCCCGCAATCGCTGCTCGCAGCTATATTTATTATTATTATTTATACGACTATTTGGGCACTTTTGGGGCCCTTAACATGCTCAAAAACTCTTGAAACTTTGCACACGGGTCAGAATCCGCGGCCATCAGGGCCGGGCTGAAGATGGTACACGGGCGTGGCAGGGGGGCTAGACAGCGCCCCCTGGAACGGGGTCCGAAAACTTGGTCCATAAATCAAACACGCTTGCATGTAATAATATGAAACTCGGTGCACATATAGATCTCATCGTTCATATATACCTCAAACTATTACTTTTTACCCCAGCCCAACAGGAAGTCGGTTATTTAGGGTTGTTCATAAAACACTCGCAATGGAATTTGAATTACTCCTCCTAGAGAATTCAAACACACGGCACGAAACTCGGTCAGCATGAAGTCAAGGCATTGAGGATGAAAGTTTGCGAGGGGATTTTTGATATCTCGAACGGTTTGGCCATGGCGAGGAAACGAAATTATGGCGAGAATCACGAAACAGGAAGTGTGTCAGAACTTCAGCATACATTAACTGATCTTGATGAAACTTCAGCAGTTTGTTTGCTGTAAGAGGACGATCACATGGATGTGAATATTGTGAGTCAAAGTTATAGCGCCACCAACTGGCAGCAGGAAGTGTGTCACTTTCAAAATGCTTTGAAATCACCCTCTTATTTTTACCCGATTTGCTTCAAACTTAATCTGTATAATGTAAATACATAGCAGATGAAGACCTGTGAATGGATTCTTGATATCTTTGATACTGTTGCCGTGGCAACGCATCAAACTTTAAAATTCTTTTTTTTGATGATTTTGAGACTCTTAGCGGCTTTTGGGGCCCTTAACGGGTTTGAAAACTCTTGAAACTTTGCACACAGGTCAGATCCCACAGCCATCAGAGCCGGGCTGAAGATGGTACCTGGGTGTGGCAGGGGGGCTAGACAGCGCCCCCTGGAACGGGGTCCGAACACTTGGTCCATAAATCAAACACGCTTGAATGTAATAATATGAAACTCGGTACACATGTTGATCTCATCGTTTCATCTATACCTCACACTCTTACTTTTTACCCCAGCCCAACAGGAAGTCGGCTATTGAGGTTTGTTTGTAAAACGCTCGCAATGGAATGTGCAATACTCCTCCTAGAGAATTCAAACACACGGCACGAAACTCGGTCAGCATGAAGTCAAGGCATTGAGGATGAAAGTTTGCGAGGGGATTTTTGATATCTCGAACGGTTTGGCCGTGGCGAGGAAACGAAATTATGGCGAGAAACGTGAAACAGGAAGTGTGTTATAACTTCAGCATACATTAACTGATCTTGATGAAACTTCAGCAGTGTGTTCGCTGTAAGAGGACGATCACATGGATGTGACTATTGTGAGTCAAAGTTATAGCGCCACCAACTGGCAGCAGGAAGTGTGTCACTTTCAAAATGCTTTGAAATCACCCTTTTATTTTTACCCGATTTGCTTCAAACTTAATCTGTATAATGTAAATATAAGGCAGATGTAGACCTGTGAATGGATTCTTGATATCTTTTAAACTGTTGCCGTGGCAACGCATCAAACTTTACCATTCTTTTAGGATGCTTTTGAGACCCTTAGCATGCTTCAAATCGCATGAAACTCGACAGACACATCACATTTATTAGCCAGTAGACATGTGCAAAGTTTCAGAAACGGGCGTGGTGAGGGCTCAGTAGCACCACCTTTTGACAAAAGTGGGGTTGTTAGTTTTAACTAGAGTTACAAAAATCGGTATGTATATTGTACTCCTCGAGCCGGACAACTTTCTAATTGACACTCATTAGCTAGGACCCACAGAAAGTCAGATATCTTTGTTTGAATGTAGAGAAAATCTTAGAATTTTGCCAGTCTCTCAGTGTCTCTCTGTGTGAGTGAGAGGAGGGGCGCCTGTTAGGTTAATTTTAACCCTTTATTTGCTGTGTGCGACTTCTCTGGCATTTTCGGGGGCCTTAACATCCTCTAAAACTCTTGAAACTTTGCACACGGGTCAGAACCCATGGCCATCAGGGCCGGGCTGAAGCTGGTCATCGGGCGTGGCAGGGCGGCTCGACAGCGCCCCCTGGACTGGGATTCGAACATTTGTCCATAAATCAAACACACTTGCGTGAATTAATATGAAACTCGGTACAATTATAGATCACATCAGGCCAAACAACTTTCGTGCTCTAAGTTTTACGACAATTAAAATGGAAGTTGAGAATTATGGGTTGTTTGAATAGTTTTCCTAGGAGAAATACATCAAATTACAACGCATGTGTTTACCAATCACAACCAAACTCGGTGTGCAAGAAGTCAAGACATTGAGGATGAAAGTTTGTGAGGGGATTTTTGATATCTCAAACGGTTTGGCCGTGGCGAGGAAACGAAATTATGGCGAGAAACGTGAAACAGGAAGTGTGTTATAACTTCAGCATACATTAACATATCTTGATGAAACTTCATCAGTGTGTTCGCTGTAAGAGGACGATCACATGGATGTGACTAGTTCGAGTCAAAGTTATAGCGCCACCAACTGGCAGCAGGAAGTGTGTCACTTTCAAAATGCTTTGAAATCAACCTCTTATTTTTACCCGATTTGCTTCAAACTTCATCTGTATAATGTAAATACATGGCAGATGAAGACCTGTGAATGGATTCTTGATATCTTTGATACTGTTGCCGTGGCAACGCATCAAACTTTAAAATTCTTTTTTTTTTGATGATTTTGAGACTCTTAATGGCTTTTGAGGCCCTTAACGGGTTTGAAAACTCTTAAAACTTTGCACACAGGTCATATCCCACAGCCATCAGGCCCGGGCTGAAGATGGTACCTAGGCGTGGCAGGGGGGCTAGACAGCGCCCCCTGGAACGGGGTCCAAAAACTTGGTCCATAAATCAAACACGCTTGCATGTAATAATATGAATGAAAAACTTCATCTGTATAATGTAAACAGATGAAAAACTTCATCTGTATAATGATGAAAAACAGATGAAAAACTTCATCTGTATAATGTAAACATACGGTAGATGTAGACCTGTGAATGGATTCTTGATATCTTTTAAACTGTTGCCGTGGCAAAGCTTCAAACTTTGAAATTATTTTAGGATGCTTTTGAGACTCTTAGCATGCTTGAAATTGCATGAAACTCAACAGACACATCACATTTATTAGCCAGTAGACATGTGCAAAGTTTCAGAAACGGGCATGGTGCAGGGACTAAATAGCGCCACCTTTTGACAAAATCTACAGTTACAAAAATCGTTATATACATTGTACTCCTCAAGCCAGACAACTTTCTAATTCATAGTCATTAGCTCAGACCAAGAGGAAGTCAGATATTTTGGTTTGAATATGGTGAGACTCTCTCTGAGCCTACGTCCGTGTATGGCAAGCCCTTTTAACATTTAAAAGCTAAGTTTGCCTATCCGGAAATTAACATTGTAGATATCAACAATGTCTTTCTGTCTAGTCGTAATTACATTTTGGATAGTTTGTATTATCATTTAAGATATCTGTAACATAATTGTGACTAGTCAAAATGACAGACTATGGCAAGCCGTTTTAACATTTAATCATGAAAGGGCCAAAGCCTTCGGCACCGCCACCCCGGTGCCTTTAAGTAACTAAAGGAACCGGGGTTGCGGTGCCACCGGCTTGGGCCCGCCATCGCTGCTCGCAGCTATATTTAGGGCCCGAGCACTAACAGTGCGAGGACCCTATTGAAACTGTTAGGGTTATTTTTTTTTTTTTCTTTTTTCTGCAAAGTAAGTGCCATTTTCGGGGCCGCAACATGCTCAAAAACTCACCAAATTTGGCACGCATGTCAGGACTGGTGAAAAATTTAGTATTTTGTGGGTTTCGCGGATGGGCGGGGCAAAATGGCTCGCTAGCGCCACCTAGAAAATTGGAAAAAATTAGCCCCTCGTCCACGTTCAACCTACATGCACGAAATTTGGTGGGGACGTGTATCATATCAAGACGCACAAAAAAGCCTCAAGAACCCATACCCTAAACTCGACAGGAGGTCCGCCATTTTGAATTTGGCGGCCATTTTTGGACGATTTACAGACTCCGTACTTTAACTAACTCCTCCTAGGGATTTAGTCGGATCGACTTCAAATTTCTGCTGTGCCTTCTAAAGGCATTGACGATGTAAAGTTGTGCTATCTGCGCGTTTTCGTCGATGGGCGTGTCCGTGGCGTCGAAGATTCGCCATGAAACAGGAAGTTGTAGTAACTTGGCTGTAAATGCCCAGATCTGCACAAAATTTTACACATTTGACAAGAGTCCCGCCCTGAACAAATCTACAATGCCGACATTCACCCACAGTCATAGCGCCACCTTCTGGTAACAGGAAGTGTCCTTTAACGAAGCAGCCCCCGCCGCTTGTTTGACCGACATGTACGAAATTTCTGTGGTACTTCTACCATGACCAGACGCACAAAAAAGCCTCAAGAACCCATACCCTAAACTCGACAGGAAGTCCGCCATTTTGAATTTGGCGACCGATTTGGGACGATTTACACACTCCGTACTTTAACGAACTCCTCCTAGGGATTTAGTGGGATCAACTTCAAATTTCTGCTGTACTTTCTAAAGGCATTGACGATGTAAAGTTGTGCTATCTGCGCGTTTTCGTCGATGGACGTGTCCGTGGCGTCGATGATTCGCCATGAAACAGGAAGTTGTAGTAACTTGGCTGTAAATGCCCAGATCTGCACGAAATTTTACACATTTGACAAGAGTCCCGCCCTGAACAAATCTACATGCCGATATTCACCCACAGTCATAGCGCCATCTGCTGGCAACAGGAAGTGACATTTAATGAAGCAGCCCCCGCCGCTTGTTTGACCGACATGTACGAAATTTCTGTGGTGCATCTACCATGACTAGACGCACAAAAAAGCCTCAAGAACCCATACCCTAAACTCGACAGGAAGTCCGCCATTTTGAATTTGGCCACCCATTTGGGAAGATTTACACACTCCGTACTTTAACAAACTCCTCCTAGGGATTTAGTCGGATCAACTTCAAATTTCTGCTGTACCTTCTAAAGGCATTGACGATGTAAAGTTGTGCTATCTGCGCGTTTTCGTCGATGGGTGTGTCCGTGGCGTCGATGATTCGCCATGAAACAGGAAGTTGTAGTAACTTGGCTGTAAATGCCCAGATCCGCACGAAATTTAACACGTTTGACAAGAGTCCCGCCCTGAACAAATCTACATGCCGACATTCACCCACAGTCATAGCACCACCTCCTGGCAACAGGAAGTGACCTTTAACGAAGCAGCGTAGCAAATGCACATCTGCACTGGCTGAGCTGCAGAAAATGCAACACGGCTGCCTCAGACCCCGACGTGCTACAGGTGCGAGGGCCCGCCCATCGCTGCTTGCAGCTTTAATTTTATTTATTTTTTTTTTTTCTGCAAAGTAGGCGCCATTTTCGGGGCCGCAACATGCTCAAAAACTCACCAAATTTGGCACTCATGTCAGGACTGGTGAAAAATTTCGTATTTTGTGGGTTTCGCGGATGGGTGGGGCAAAATGGCTCGCTAGCGCCACCTAGAAAATTGGAAATAATTAGCCCCTCGTCCACGTTCAACCTACATGCACGAAATTTGGTGGGGACGTGTATCATATCAAGACGCACAAAAAAGCCTCAAGAACCCATACCCTAAAATCGACAGGAAGTCCGCCATTTTGAATTTGGCGGCCATTTTTGGACGATTTACACACTCCGTACTTTAACGAACTCCTCCTAGGGATTTAGTCAGATCGACTTCAAATTTCTGCTGTGCCTTCTAAAGGCATTGACGATGTAAAGTTGTGCTATCTGCGCGTTTTCGTCGATGGGCGTGTCCGTGGCGTCGAAGATTCGCCATAAAACAGGAAGTTGTAGTAACTTGGCTGTAAATGCTCAGATCTGCACGAAATTTTACACATTTGACAAGAGTCCCGCCCTGAACAAATCTCCATGCCGATATTCACCCATAGTCATAGCGCCATCTGCTGGCAACAGGAAGTGACATTTAACGAAGCAGCCCCCGTCGCATGTTTGACCGACATGTACGAAATTTCTGTGGCACATCTACCATGTCCAGACGCACTGAAAAGTCTCTTGGAGCGATGCCCTAAACTCAACAGGAAGTCAGCCATTTCGAATTTTACCGCCATTTTTGGATGATTTACTCATTACGTACTTTAGCTAACTCCTCCTAGGGCTTTAGTCGGATCGACTTCACATTTCTGCTGTGCTTTCTAAAGGCATTGACGATGTAAAGTTGTGCTATCTGCGCGTTTTCGTCAATGGGCGTGTCCGTGGCGTCGATGATTCGCCATGAAACAGGAAGTTGTAGTAACTTGGCTGTAAATGCCCAGATCTGCACAAAATTTTACACATTTGACAAGAGTCCCGCCCTGAACAAATCTACATGCCGACATTCACCCACAGTCATAGCGCCACCTGCTGGAAATAGGAAGTGACCTTTAATGAAGCAGCGAACCAAATTCACAGCCGCAACGGCTGAGCCGCAGAATATGCAACACCGCCTCACACCCCAATGCGCTACAGGTGCGAGGGCCCGCCCATCGCTGCTTGCAGCTTTAATTCTTTTTTCTTTTTTCTTTTTTCTGCAAAGTAAGCGGCATTTTCGGGGCCTCATCATGCTCAAAAACTCACCAAATTTGGCACGCATGTCAGGACTGGTGAAAAATTTCGTATTTTGTGGGTTTCGCGGATGGGCGTGGCAAAATGGCTCCCTAGCGCCACCTAGAAAATTGGAAAAAATTAGCCCCTCGTCCACGTTCAACCTACAAACACGAAATTTGGTGGGGACGTTTATCATATCAAGATGCACAGAAAAGTCTCTTGGAGCGATGCCCTGAACTCAACAGGAAGTTGGCCATTTCTAATTTTACCGCCATTTTTGGATGATTTACTCATTACGTACTTTAACGAACTCCTCCTAGGGATTTAGTCGGATCGACTTCAAATTTTGGCTGTGCCTTAGGGATTGACAATGTAAAGTTGTGCTATCTGCGCGTTTTCGTCAATGGGCGTGTCCGTGGCGTCGATGATTCGCCATGAAACAGGAAGTTGTAGTAAGTTGGCTGTAAATGCCCAGATCTGCACCAAATTTTACACATTTGACAAGAGTCCCGCCCTGAACAAATCTACACACCGACATTCACTCACAGTCATAGCGCCACCTGCTGGCAACAGGAAGTGACCTTTAACGAAGCAGCCCCCGCCGCATGTTTGACCGAAATGTACGAAATTTCTGTGGTACATCTACCATATCCAGACGCACAAAAAAGTCTCTTGGAGTGATGCCCTAAACTCAACAGGAAGTCGGCCATTTCGAATTTTACCAACATTTTTGGATGATTTACTCATTACGTACTTTAACTAACTCCTCCCAGGGATTTAGTCAGATCGATTTCACATTTCTGCTGTGCCTTCTAAAGGCATTGACGATGTAAAGTTGTTCTATCTGCGCGTTTTCGTCGATGGGCGTGTCCGTGGCGTCGAAGATTCGCCATGAAACAGGAAGTTGTAGTAACTTGGCTGTAAATGCCCAGATCTGCACAAAATTTTACACATTTGACAAGAGTCCCGCCCTGAACAAATCTACATGCCGATATTCACTCACAGTCATAGCGCCATCTGCTGGCAACAGGAAGTGTCCTTTAATGAAGCAGCCCCCGCCGCTTGTTTGACCGACATGTACGAAATTTCTGTGGTGCATCTACCATGACCAGACGCACAAAAAAGCCTCAAGAACCCATACCCTAAACTCGACAGGAAGTCCGCCATTTTGAATTTGGCGACCGATCTGGGAAGATTTACACACTCCGTACTTTAACGAACTCCTCCTAGGGATTTAGTCGGATCAACTTCAAATTTCTGCTGTACCTTCTAAAGGCATTGACGATGTAAAGTTGTGCTATCTGCGCGTTTTCGTCGATGGGTGTGTCCGTGGCGTCGATGATTCGCCATGAAACAGGAAGTTGTAGTAACTTGGCTGTAAATGCCCAGATCTGCACGAAATTTAACACTTTTGACAAGAGTCCCGCCCTGAACAAATCTACATGCCGACATTCACCCACAGTCATAGCGCCACCTCCTGGCAACAGGAAGTGACCTTTAACGAAGCAGCGTAGCAAATGCACATCCGCACTGGCTGAGCTGCAGAAAATGCAACACGGCCGCCTCAGACCCCGACGTGCTACAGGTGCGAGGGCCCGCCCATCGCTGCTTGCAGCTTTAATTTCTTTTTTCTTTTTTCTGCAAAGTAAGCGCCATTTTCGGGGCCTCAACATGCTCAAAAACTCACCAAATTTGGCACGCATGTCAGGACTGGTGAAAAATTTCGTATTTTGTGGGTTTCGCGGATGGGCGTGGCAAAATGGCTCCCTAGCGCCACCTAGAAAATTGGAAAAAATTAGCCCCTCGTCCACGTTCAACCTACAAACACGAAATTT
The DNA here is from genome assembly GCF_988280905.1 of Pimephales promelas. Classification (NCBI taxonomy): domain Eukaryota; kingdom Metazoa; phylum Chordata; class Actinopteri; order Cypriniformes; family Leuciscidae; genus Pimephales; species Pimephales promelas. The sequence continues at coordinate 13,909,683 of NC_142776.1, read as the reverse complement.
GGTGGGGACGTGTATCATATCAAGACACACAAAAAAGCCTCAAGAACCCATACCCTAAACTCAACAGGAAGTTGGCCATTTTGAATTTGGCGCCCATTTTGGGACGATTTACACACTCAGTACTTTAATGAACTCCTCCTAGGGATTTAGTCGGATCGAATTCAAATTTCTGCTGTGCCTTCTAAAGGCATTGACGATGTAAAGTTGTGCTATCTGCGCATTTTCGTCGATGGGCGTGTTCGTGGCGTCAATGATTCGCCATGAAACAGGAAGTTGTAGTAACTTGGCTGTAAATGCCCAGATCTGCACGAAATTTTACACATTTGACAAGAGTCCCGCCCTGAACAAATCTACATGCCGACATTCACCCACAGTCATAGCGCCACCTGCTGGCAACAGGAAGTGACCTTTAAGTGCAGCATAGCAAATGCACAGGCTGAGCTGCAGAAAATGCAACGCAGCCGCCTCAGACCCCGACGCGCTACAGGTGCGAGGGCCCGCCCATCGCTGCTTGCAGCTTTAATTTTCTGATGTTTTTTAACGTTAATATGAGTTCCCCTAGACTGTATTTGGTACCCTCGTGTCTAGAATTTTCAATCGGTGTAAACCAGTGTTTTTCAAACTTTTTCAACCCGAGGACCACTTTATCTTCCATTTTTTTTCTGAGGACCACCTAACAAAATCCCACTCTAACACGCCCCCAAAAAACAAAAAAAATGTAAGGATAAGCTAAATTTAAGTTTAAATTTAACTCCTAACTGAGCTTTGACTGATATAGGCTTTTCATTTTTCTGTCAGTGAAGAAAGTAAACATAGGGTCAACTGATATAGGTTGATTTTGCCTATGAATAATTTTTTCTCAGACGAGTTTATTGCTAAAGCTTGAGCTTTAGCTGAAGTTGGGTAATTAAGTTTATTAAATGCATTCACAATATGTCTAGGCTACACATTTATTATTGTTTGTATGCCTAATACAGGGCCGTAGACAGGGCTTTATAATCAAAGAAGTCCTAAATTTGAGGTTGGTAGGGGCTTCACATTTTTTAGTTATCTGATATTTGCATTTTCAAGACGTTTGAAGACCAAAAAAAAAAGGATAGGAAGTTGGTTTAAAACCATGTCAGTGGGCAGTAGATTATTTGTCAAAATCTCTCCTCATCTCAATCATTCTTTCTTTTTTCCTCAGTCTCTTCATCACTTTCTCTTCCCCTCTGAAGGCTTAGCTTTGTACTAAAGGCTACAATTTGTATTATATTCTCAATATGTATACATTAATCACAAATTTTTAGAGGGCCAAGCAGGAGTTTAGGGTGCAAATTTTTAGGGGGCCGTCCGTCCCCTGCCATAGGAAATTGCGTCCGTGAATATGACAGCAGCACTGAGTGCGCCCGTCTCTGGCTCAGCGCCAGCCAACGCGGGGAAGCACATTTGAATTTAGCAGTGGATCATGTGATGCACTGACCGTTCTAATCACACTGGTGTGATCGTACGCTCCAGGGATCAGCCAAGAAGACTGATCACACTGGTATGTGCGAAAAAGTGACAATTTTGTAAACACTTGCCTAGTTTAGTAAAGTGATCTAGGTTAGCGAAGAGGATGGCTGCTACCATTGGCCACATGTAAAGTTTTGATGAAAGTGTCGAACCGTGGACCACTTACATTGAAACAATTTCTAAAGCTAGGTCTCCTAAACATTAGATCGCTCACACCTAAGGCGGTTATTGTAAATGAAATGGTCACAGACAATAACTTCGATGTTCTGTGCCTTACTGAAACCTGGCTTAAACCAAATGAGTATTTCGGTCTAAACGAATCTACTCCGCCAGGATACTGTTATAAACATGAGCCTCGTCTGATCGGTCATGGCGGCGGTGTTGCAACAATCTATAAAGATATTTTTAATATTACTCAGAAAACAGGTCACAGGTTTAATTCATTTGAAGTACTTGTGCTAAATGTTACGCTCTTAGATGTAAGAAGGAAATCTATATTATCTCTAGCCCTGGCTACTGTATATAGACCTCCAGGGCCATATGCTGAATTCCTAAAAGAGTTCGCAGACTTTCTCTCGGATCTATTGGTAAATGTCGATAAAGCAATAATTGCTGGAGATTTTAACATACACGTAGATAATACAAATGATGCGTTAGGGGCTGCGTTTACAGATTTATTAAACTCCTTTGGGGTCAAACAAAACGTCAGTGGTCCCACTCATCGTCTAAATCATACACTAGATTTAATTATATCATATGGAACCGATCCAACTGATATAGATATTATACCGCAAAGCGATGATGTCACTGATCATTACATGGTGACTTGCATAATACGTACTGCTGAAATATGTCATGTTGCGCCACGTTATAGACCAGGCAGAACAATCCTTCCAACCACTATAGATGGATTTTCAAATAGCTTACCTGATCCATCTAAGCTGCTAAGTGAACCCAAACAAACAGATGAATTAGAGGAAATGACTAGCAGTTTAAGCACCATTCTTACTAGTACATTAGATATTGTTGCGCCAATTAGATTAAAAAAGGTTCGAGAGAAAATTAAAGCACCATGGTACAACAGTGCTACGCATGCTATCAAGAGAGAAACTCGCAACTTAGAGCGTAAATGGAAACAAACTAATTTAGAGGTCTTTAGAATCGCGTGGAAAGACAGTATGTCACGTTATAAAAAGACACTAAAAACAGCCAGGGCTGAGCATCTCCGCAAACTAATCGAAAATAACCAAAATAATCCAAGGTTTTTATTTAACACCGTGGCTAGACTAACAAATAAACAGACATCACCAGAGCAAAATATACCTTTACAGTTTAGTAGTAATGATTTTATGAATTACTTCAATGCGAAAATAGAAAGCATCCGAAACAAAATTATAAATGTACAATCCGCTATGGTGTCTTATGATTCAGCTTCAATTATGGACCCTCTAGAACAACTAAACCGCTTTACAACGATAGGACAGGAGGAGCTAAATAAACTTATCATTGCATCTAAACCAACAACTTGTTTATTAGATCCAATACCCACTAAACTACTGAAAGAACTATTACCTGCAGTGGAAGAGCCTCTCCTCAATATTATTAACTCGTCTTTATCTTTAGGTCATGTCCCAAAAATATACAAGCTGGCTGTAATAAAACCGCTCATTAAGAAACCGCAATTAGATCCAAATAACTTGGCAAATTACAGACCCATTTCAAATCTTCCATTTATGTCCAAAATACTTGAAAAAGTAGTGTCCGCTCAATTGTGCTCTTTTTTGCAAGAAAATGATATCTATGAAAAATTCCAGTCAGGATTCAGACCGCATCATAGTACAGAAACTGCGCTAGTTAAAATTACAAATGATTTACTTTTAGCTTCTGACCAAGGCTGTATCTCAATACTAGTCCTACTTGATCTTAGCGCTGCGTTCGACACTATAGATCATATAATACTCTTGGATCGACTACAAAACTTCACCGGTGTCCAGGGACAGGCATTAAGCTGGTTTAGATCGTACTTATCGGACCGTTCTCATTTTGTCTGTTTAAATGGGAAAAAATCAAAGATAACGTCAGTAGACTATGGAGTACCGCAAGGATCGGTTTTAGGCCCTCTGCTATTCTCAATATATATGCTGCCACTTGGTAATATTATAAGAAAACATGGAATTAATTTCCACTGTTACGCTGACGACACTCAATTATATATTTCATCACGACCAGATGAAAACACTAACTCATCTAAAATGACAGAGTGTCTCAAAGATATAAAATGCTGGATGACGCGTAATTTCCTGCTATTAAATTCAGATAAAACGGAGGTATTACTTATTGGTCCAAAAAACTACTCACAAAACCTCTCACAATACAACTTTAATATAGACGGATGTCCTGTTACTTTATCCACAACAGTAAAAGACCTGGGTGTTATACTAGACCGCAACTTGTCGTTCGAAAATCATATTTCATATGTTACAAGAACAGCCTTTTTCCACCTTAGAAACATTGCTAAGCTACGTAACATGCTATCTATTTCTGATGCAGAAAAATTAGTTCACGCATTCATGACCTCGAGACTAGATTACTGTAATGCTTTATTAGCCGGTTGTCCTGCATCCTCAATAAACAAGCTACAGTTAGTACAAAATGCAGCTGCTAGAGTTCTTACTAGGTCAAGAAAATATGATCATATAACACCGATTTTATGGTTGGGTTGCGGAGAGTTCGGGTTACGGAGAGTTTGTGAGTTATAACGGAAATCATTATGAACATCAGCTATGCTAATTATTTCCCATCTGCCTTTCTGCTGTTATCTCGGGACGCTTGTCCCGAGAAAAATGGCGTTCGTCAGGTCCAGTTTTGTGTCCAGCCTCTCACGGGGATTTTGGATGCCCCAACGCCTGTGATGAGACGACTCAACTCCTGTGCTGAGAAGACTCAACGCCAGCGATATGTTATGGCGCTGTTTGATTCATAAACAATAATTATATTTAATATTTATATTTAAACAATATGAATGTAAGCCAGAGGAGAACTGGCCCCCGACTGAGCCTGGGTTCTCCCAAGGTTTTTTCTCCATCCAATCTGATGGAGTTTGGTTCCTTGCCACTGTCGCCTTGCTTTTGGCTTGCTTTGAGCTTGCTCAGTTGGGGTTATTTAGTGTTTAGCAATGTTGTTGATCTGTGTTGTGCTACTTACATGTTATCACTGTGAAGCTGCTTTGATACAATCTGTATTGTGAAAAGCGCTATATAAATAAATGTGACTTGTCTTGACTTGACTTGAACGATTTGAACACTTCATAGAAGCTAACAGTATTGAGGCCGACAAGAAAGTGCCCGTGTTACTCAGCGTGATCGGAGGAAAAACTTATGGTCTACTCCGAAGTCTCATCGCGCCGGACAAACCGGGAGAGAAAAGCTTCAAAAGCATCACTGACACACTACAGCAGCACTTCTCTCCGAAGCCCCTGGTCATCGCGGAGCGTTTTCGTTTCCACCGGCGGAATCAGGAGAACGAGTCGGTGACACAGTATGTTGCAGTGCTAAGAGGATTGTCAGAACACTGTGAATTTGGGGGACATTTGGATGATGCACTTCGCGATAGATTTGTGTGTGGCCTGAAGAGCGAGGCTACTCAAAAACGCTTGTTGACGGAGTCTGCGCTGACGTTTCAGAGAGCGGTAGAGTTAGCGGTCTCCATGGAAACGGCGTCACGTGAAGCACACCAACTCAGCGGATCACTGACGGTAAATGCGCTGTCTCTATCACAGAGTAAGACTGCAAACAAATGCAAACGATGTGGAAAGAATAACCATAGTGAAGATGACTGTTGGTTTAAAGACAAAAACTGTAATGCTTGTGGAAAAAAGGGCCATATCAGTCGCGTTTGCAGGAAAAGTAACGTTAATGATGACAGGAAAACAAAGAGTGGAAATATCGCAAAAGCTGCACGGCAAATGAAAGCATCTTTTAAACAGAAAGGACAAATAAAAAAAAAGAAATGTACACCGTCTTGATGCTGATGCAGTGTCCAATGATGATGACACAGACTGTGATTTAGCTCTGTATAAACTGTCACAGCCAGGAGAAAAGTCCAGTATCACTGTGAAACCAGAAATTGAAGGAATGCCACTGGAAATGGAACTGGACACGGGCGCAGCAGTGTCATTGATTTCATCAGAGACTTATGATCGGAAATTGAAACACCTGCCCCTATGCTCAACAGACATTGTTCTTCGGACATACACTGGGCAAGCTTTGCGTCCTGAAGGTGTAATTGATGTGCATGTGAAAATGGGCAAGCAGACAGCTGTTCTTCCTTTATATGTCGTGCAGGGGGACTATCCACCACTCTATGGCAGAGAGTGGTTGCGTCAGATCAAACTGAACTGGAAAGAAATAAAAACAGTCAAATTGAAGACACTAGAAGCTGTGCTGCAGAAACATGTAGCTATTTTCTCTAAACAGTTGGGAGAAATGAAGAACATCAAAGCTAAAATAACTTTGAAACCTGAATACAAATCCAAGTTTTGCCAGCCCAGAGTCGTTCCGTATGCTCTTCGTCCAAAAGTCGAAGCGGAGCTGAACCGTCTCACTGAAATTGGAGTATTGACACCGGTACAGTACAGCGAATGGGCCACTCCAATAGTTCCTGTCGTAAAGAAAAAAGGAGATGTGCGCATATGTGGTGACTTTAAGGTGACTGTAAACCCTGTCTTGCACATTGAACACTATCCATTACCGCGCATTGAGGACCTGTTCGCTTCATTAGCGGGAGGACAATGTTTCAGCAAATTGGACTTGTCACATGCTTACCTTCAAATGGGGGTCGAGGAGGAGTCCAGGAAGTTCCTCACAATTTCCACACAGAAAGGGCTATTCCAGTACAATCGCCTTCCGTTCGGGATCGCTTCAGCTCCAGCCACATTCCAGAGAGCTATGGATCAAGTATTACAAGGTCTGCCTAATGTCCATTGTTACCTGGATGACATTCTGGTTACCGGGCGGACTGAAGCTGAACACCTGGAAAACCTGGATGCAGTCCTTGGACGACTGGAGCAGTTCGGCTTGCATGCTGAAAAAGAGAAATGTGACTTCTTCAAGGACTCACTGGAATACCTTGGTCACATAATTGATGCGGAAGGTTTGCACAAGTCACCTCAGAAAGTAAGTGCAATTGTCATATGCGCCAATTCCATCTAACACCACACAGCTGAGATCATTTCTCGGCCTGTTAAACTATTACGGGAGATTCATACCCAATCTGGCAAACATAGCGAATCCTCTGAACGCCTTGCTGTGTAAAGGGAAACGTTGGCAGTGGTCTGCAGAGTGCGATGCTGCATTCAAAAAGGCAAAAGAACAACTGGTGTCACAAAATGTCTTGACACACTATGATCCTCAAAATGCCATTCGGCTTGCATGCGATGCATCACCCTATGGCATTGGTGCCGTCATTTCCCACATGTTACCCGGTGGTGAAGAAAAGCCAATAGCCTTTGCATCGCGCACACTAAGCAAGGCAGAACAGAATTACGCACAGATTGAGCGTGAGGCTCTGGCCATAGTGTTTGGGGTCAGAAAATTCCACCAGTATCTCTATGGACAGAAATTCACACTTTTCACAGACCACCGCCCCCTTACTACAATCTTTGGGCCGCAAAAAGGGATTCCGTCTATGGCTGCAGCGCGGATGCAAAGGTGGGCATTACTTTTGTCTGCCCACAACTATTCAATTGAGTACAAGAGAGCTGAGCTTCATGCAAATGCTGATGGCCTTTCCCGTCTGCCGTTACACAGTGAGAAAAAGGATGCCGTAGAGCTGTTTTACCTCGGACAGATGGAGAAACTCCCTGTCAGTGCCACTGATATCCGACGTGAGATTATGAGTGATCCAGCCTTGTCTACAGTCGTCGAAATGGTCATAAAAGGGACTCCAGCTGTCAACCTGACTGGTAATAACGAAATCTCTCCTTTCATATCCAGACACAGCGAGCTGTCCGTCCAACACGGGTGCTTAATGCGAGGCATGAGAGTTGTTGTTCCCCTCAAGCTGCGGAAAAGAGTTTTGGAGGAATTGCACACTGGTCATCCAGGAATTGTCCGAATGAAAGCAATTGCTCGCAGTTATGTGTGGTGGCCTGGTATTGATGCTGACATTGAACTGTGTGTAAAGATGTGTCAGTCATGTCAACAAATACAGAAAATGCCATCCCAGGCACCCCTCCACCCATGGGAGTGGCCAAGCAAACCATGGGAGCGCATACATGTAGATTTTGCTGGGCCATGTGAAGGTCACATGTACCTAGTTGTGGTTGACGCTCATTCGAAGTGGCCTGAGGTACAATTGATGGCATCTACAACTGCAGAAAGAACAATTGAAGTTTTGCGAAATCTCTTCAGCCATTATGGACTGCCTGAAGTCCTGTTGAGTGATAATGGACCACAATTTGTTTCTCAAGAGTTCGCAACCTTCCTGAAGGCCAACCACGTGAAACATATCCGTTCCGCCCCATATCATCCAGCAACCAATGGGCAGGCTGAAAGGTTTGTCCTGTCACTAAAACAAGCACTGAAGACGTCTAAGGGCTCTTTTACTCTTCAGAGACGGCTGGAAACATTCTTGCTGACGTACCGCAACACACCACATCCAACGACAAGAGAGTCTCCTGCCTTGTTGTTTTTGTTGACGGCTCAAAGTGGTCCAGTATCGTATACTGTTGATGTTGGAGCTTCTGAGGATTGGCGACGCCATACTGATCAACTCTTGTCCATTGCGAAGCCAACAGCTGGAACTCAGGTGACACAACCACCTGAGATCAGTGATGTGTGTGTTCCTGTACGGACCTCTGCAGATGATGCTTCTTCGGCATCACCCACAGGGGATCTTAGCAAGGACGCATCTGTGGAGTCTCGGGCGGACTATGGAAAACTCAGCATTACATTAGAACAGGTCAGACGTTACCCAGCCAGAGTTATTAAACCGCCCAACCGTCTGACCTTATAGAGCCACGTGATACCTCTGCTGGATTGAATTGCAATTTAGTTATATTAGTGAGCCTGTTCTGACATGGGGCAGAATAATCCCCGAACTGGCTCGAGGCAAGAGGCAGTCTATCCTCTACCTCTAGGAAAGTAGAAAAATAAAATAAATGTATAATTTTTGTTTAACTGAGAATGTAATGTTTTATTTGTTCTTGTTTAAGAGGGGAGGAAATGTTATGTATGTAATACTGATATTCCCCATTGTGCCTGTTGGTGGCACTGCCACTTATAATTATTAGTTGTGTTCCTCTATAATAAAAACTCAGAAGAAGAAACGTATCCCTGAATGTTGGCTGTGCTCTTTACACGTGCTTTACCCTAAGTGTTTAATGTATGTTATTTCAGTGGAAAACATAACACTAATAAAAATTTAATCTGAGGGTGCTTTCACTTTTGTTTGAGGGTGCTTAGCAGGAAAATCAGGCTAGGAAAAATGCCTTTTATTTCTAAATGATGACTATTTTTGATCTAAAAAAAACATGCTAACATTATAAGGGCAACCCAGGAAACATTATAGAATAATAAAAAAAAACAAACATGTGGGGACCTTTAATGAATCATATCTCACTGAATACAGAACTGATTTTCACGCACGTTTTTTTGCAGCAAAGGTCATACATGCAGCTATGATACAGGACACATGGGATATTTTATTCACGAAATACAAACTTTAGTCAGGTAATGTTAAATCTTACTTGTGAAAAGTAATTCCCGAGCGATACAGTGCTCTGGCATCTACTGCTGCAATGCAACACAATATAGGAATACGACCGGTTTAAGATGGCGGCCGCATTTCTCAGTGCCCAGCAGCCAATAGGGCATCTAGTCTTTATATGATATCTATGGTAGCGGTCGAGCGTTTAGAGAGGGTCACGCCCGGTGAGTTATCAGAGCTCTATTGGCCAACACACAACTGACGTAGAAATTGCCCGCCTTCTAGGAAGTAACAAACTCCACTAGGCCATAGTTGAAACGTTACACAACACCAATAAAAGTACAGAAAACAGAAGGCACGTCGTCCTTAAGAAAGTCCAACGGAACAGTAATGAATCCAGATATTAGCCGTGAACGTGAAAATGCATCATTTAACGTGGAGATCCTTACGAATATCCTGGACGGTGGTGTAGAAAAGACTCGGAGGAGGAGAGAAATAGGTCAGCTGTGATCAGATTTATCTTATATCTGCCCTTATTTATTGAATTATTTTTTAATAATAATATATTATTTTTCTTACAATAAAAAGCTTTAGTAGCTATTGTAATGGAATGTTTTAGTTTTTATGTGCCTTCTGTGGCTGGGTTGACTCATGAACTAGATTGTTCTCCTGCACTGAGCTTGAATCTACAGTCAGGTCTTGTCCATTATCCTGTTTCGTATACAACACTTAAATCGAAAATTTGTCTTAACTATACAACTTAACATAAACACCTCTTAAAAATAATTCCTTATAAAGGAAGAAACATAAAAATGTCTCGAAATAATTTATTGTCTTTTCCCCAACAATACATTTTCAAATTTGTTTCTGCAGGGACCTCCATTTCATTATCATTATTTTCTCTTTCTCTTTTTTTATTGTGTGTCATACATTTGGCACATATAGCCTCTTGAATTTCTCAATACCCAATGGAAAAAATAACCTATATACAGTGTACAGTTTGTCACGTATAACCTATATTGCTTTATTTTTCTTTCCTAGAGTCTCTGGTCATTAGTGATCCAGACTTTCAGCATGAAGACCTGAACTTCCTATCCCGCAGTGAGAGATATGATGCAGCAGTGCGTAAAAGTGCTCAGATGATTCTGAAACTTAGGGAATATGGTATCTCTGATCCAGAGGAGATTTACTCCTACAAGAGGTATGCATATTTGTCACGATTCAAGAAACTCTTTCAGTTATTGTATATATGGTATGGTGAATTATTCAGGTTGATTGGTACACATTTTGCCATTGAGATGCCTGGGAAAATGTGCCTCAATCAACCTGAAATCATCCTACATGGAATATGTTGAGAGGATAGAAAACAGATAACAGACTAGTCAAAATGTTCGTCTACTCATTCCTTATAATTACAATTTTTCCACTCTTTAAATTCATGGTCTTAAAAAATATGAAAGTAAGTTACTCCTTCACGAGTGCCCTGCTGTCTTTGCCACCTTTGTCTCCGCATCTCTGTAATCAAATGTCATGTCATGGATGATTTTTTGCGTTATAGTGCCCACATTTGCTGAAAGAATACATTTTCTTACATTTGGAGTAAAAATGTCCTGTTATTTTTCTATTAATTATTATTTTTTTTTAAATGAATAGAAATCTTATAAATGTGCATTAAAACATTTGTCACATTACATTATTTAAGTTATCTTTCACCAAAGGCAAAGGTAAGTTCCACTGTGTTTAAAGAGATAGCCTGAGTAAACTGATCTCTGATTAAAAGTGTGTTAAAGGCAATTGAAGCTAGAGCTACCAACTCCACCCATATTCTCAAACTGAATTAGCAGAAGGAAATTAAACTTGTTATTATTCACATTTAGATGATTCAGATATGCTTGAAAGTTAACTTTTAATACACATTTAGCACAATTTAAATAGTTGAGTTATTATTATTATTTTTTTTAAATGAATAGAAATCTTATAAATGTGCATTAAAACATTTGTCACATTACATTATTTAGTTATCTTTCACCAAAGGCAAAGGTAAGTTCCATTGTGTTTAAAGAGATAGCCTGAGTAAACTGATATCTGATTAAAAGGGGGTTAAAGGCAATTGAAGCTAGAGCTACCAACTCCACCCATATTCTCAAACTGAATTAGCAGAAGGAAATTAAACTTGTTATTATTCACATTTAGATGATTCAGATATGCTTGAAAGTTAACTTTTAATACACATTTAGCACAATTTAAATAGTTGAGTTAGCATCAACCAGTGCAGCCACTGTTGACTGTTAATTAATTAATCATTCAAATCAGTTCTGTATAAAACTGATTTCCTTTATAATCCTTTATAAAACTGTAAATTTATTTAACTAAATATCTGCATGTATCTCAAGTTGAAGTTTTATACATGTCTCTTCCATCCTGCAGTGTTGCGAAGGGTGTGTATCACGAGCCCTTTGGTGTCCATTATGTCATGTTCATGCCCACCTTAAACAGCCAGTGCACTACTGAACAGCGCAAAAAATGGATCCCATTAGCCGAGTCATTCCATATGTTAGGCACCTATGCTCAGACAGAGCTCGGGCACGGTCAGTCTCTCTCTCTTCCAGACAATTAAGGCAAATGTACTTTCTTTATTTAGACCAAAATGAAAGTGTTGTCCTTTTGGGGTTTAGAGATAACAGTACAGTTAAGCAGACCCTTGCAGGTGTTGACAGCTCAGTATGGTCATATTCGGTTTCCTAGAGTATAATGAATTGTTAGCTGGCTATAGTCACTCAATACCTGATTTAACCTAGTGTTCACCTTTCATTAAAACATTTCCCATCCCGACCTGTATATATTAGTCCACTTTTCAAAAACAAATTTCATCCTGACATTATTAGCATACAAGTATTAGGGGAAAAGGATTGCACGTCAACCACTGCCTGTAATGTTTATTTTGATGGCCAAGTCTGGTCCAGCTTTTTAGTTTGAATTCTGTCACGTGCCTGTTATACAGTAGTTGATCCTGTTTTGTACTGTTATATGTGTAAATGAAATGCATTATTTAGAATATTTTGTACTACAAAATTAGTTAAGTAGATTGGTGCTATATTGATTTTTGTCTGATTCTTACATAGAAATAGCTGACTGAGGTTAAGTTGATGTTCTATATACACATGCATTAAATGGACACTTTTGTAGGTGTTTTTTTTTTCTTCTTATTCTCATCTATTCATACCATAAGTGTTATGTTTTTAAGACGCAATTGTGTTGTCGGGTATTGTAGAAAAGCTATATCAACATCCAGCTCTATCTGTTTTTGAACACGAGAGAATCCTGTATGAATGGCCCCTTAGTTTGACTGCAACATAAATGCTGTTTTGCCTTTTGCTAGCTAAACAAGGATGCAGCCTAAATACATTTTTTTAATGTGCCACTGCTTTAAAAAAAACTATTTGACTAAACTTGTTATACCTTATGCATGTTTTTATGCATTCTTTGAAATTGTAATTATTACCACTGAAGAGCTTCTGTTTTAAGGAATACAGTTTGTGCAGTTATTTTTACAGCAGTAAAATATTATTGTTGTTATTGATTTGCAATAGTGTAATCATTAATCATTATTACATCTGATGTTTAATCAGCATCTGCATGACCTGCTTAAAAATGATTTTTCTCCTTTTTTGTCATTTTCTGTCCATCATCTTTAATCCCATCCCTATTCGTCTACATTCATACAAACCCACATTCTTACTCTATTCTTCTGACATTTCTCCTTTTCATTCTTAACACCCCCTTGTTTGATTTTTATGGCTACTATCTCCATAAATATTCCACCTTTATACTTTCCTTTGTATTTCTTTCTTGCACTTTTAATTTCTTTAAATACACCGCTCACTTTGACCCTTGCCCTATCAAAGCTGTGTGCACCGAGGGCGTCCAGAGCCTCTTGATCTGCACTTGGGCATGTTCCTGCCGACGCTGTTGAACCAATCCTCACCTGAACAACTGGAAGCTTTCTTCATGCCAGCATGGAACCTGGAGATTATTGGCACCTACGCGCAGACTGAGATGGGGCACGGTAACAAATCTGGCAACCTACCTGCACGCACATTACTATACTGAGTCACTGGACTCTGTTGGGTCACTAATGTCATCTTATACAGTTTTCCAGATTTTGTAGAAATGTTGTTACTGCATCCTGTCTGTTACTGCATTATGTGGACAGTATTGTATAGCTATCATAATGGCAAGAAAAGGGTAAATATCAAAGAAAGACAGACTGAGCTAAAGAACGGTTCCTAATTGTAAAACATCGATAATACATATCCACCTGCAGAGCCATACAGTGAGGAAAATAAGTATTTGAACACCCTGCTATTTTGCAAGTTCTCCCACTTAGAAATCATGGAGGGGTCTGAAATTGTCATCGTAGGTGCATGTCCACTGTGAGAGACATAATCAAAAAACAAAACAAAAAAGAAATCCCAGAAATCACAATGTATGATTTTTTTAACTATTTATTTGTATGATACAGCTGCAAATAAGTATTTGAACAGCTCTCTATCAGCTAGAATTCTGACCCTCAAAGACCTGTTAGTCTGCCTCTAAAATGTCCACTTCCACTCCATTTACTATCCTAAATTAGATGCACCTGTTTGAGGTTGTTAGCTGTATAAAGACACCTGTCCACCCCATACAATCAGTAAGAATCCAACTACTAACATGGCCAAGACTAAAGAGCTGTCCAAAGACACTAGAGACAAAATTGTATTGGGCACTCCATGCAAGAGCTAACCTCGTGGGGTCTTAATGATCCTAAGAAAGGTGAGAAATCAGCCCAGAACTACACGGGAGGAGCTGGTCAATGACCTGAAAAGAGCTGGGACCACCCTTTCCAAGGTTACTGTTGGTAATACAATAAGACGTCATGGTTTGAAATCATGCATGGCACGGAAGGTTCCCCTGCTTAAACCAGCACATGTCAGGGCCCGTCTTAAGCCAATGACGATTTGGATGATCAATGCTAATGACGATTTGGATGATCCAAAGGAGTCATGGGAGAAAGTCATGTGGTCAGATGAGACCAAAATAGAACTTTTTGGTCATAATTCCACTAACCGTGTTTGGAGGAAGAAGAATGATGAGTACCATCCCAAGAACACCATCCCTACAGGCGACTGCACTGTATTAAGAAGAGGATGACCGGGTCCATGTATTGCGAGATTTTGGGGAACAACATCCTTCCCTAATAAAGTCTCTTTAGAGGGAGCTCAAACTTCGTGTTTCTCAGTGACAGCCCAGAAACCTGACTGATCTAGAGAAGATCTGTGTGGAGGAGTGGGCCAAAATTCCTCCTGCAGTGTGTGCAAACCTGGTGAAAAACTACAGGAAACATTTGACCTCTGTAATTGAAAACAAAGGCTACTGTACCAAATATTGACATTGGATTTCTTAGGTGTTCAAATACTTATTTGCAGCTGTATAATACAAATAAATAGTTAAAAATTATACATTGTGATTTCTGGATTTTTTTTTTCTTAGATTATGTCTCTCACAGTGGACATGCACCTACAATGACAATTTCAGAACCCTCCATGATTTCTAAGTGGGACAACTTGCAAAATAGCAGGGTGTTCAAATACGTATTTTCCTCACTGTACATGACAGCAGTTTCTAAACAGCAGTGCCAGGCCAGCAGTCTCAGACTAGAAGTTTGGTTAGAGCTGACAAATTGCCTACTCCACCACTAACCCTAACCTCACTGAGGCTAAACACTTTGCATTAACTTCCATCTTGATACAGCTGCCTCGGTGGTCCATATGGCCCTGCGGCACTGCTGTTGGATACTGTCGACACTAACTTCTAAACATGGAGCTGGAAGCTTAATGGTCTAAGGTTCTTTTGTTGGAGAGTCAGTGGCACCCAGAAGCAAAAGCAATGGCCAGCACATTACATTCTCCTAATATAAGAATTCCATCTAACTGATTTGGGATGAACTAGGCACAAAGGTGTAAACAAAGCAACCTACAAGTGTATTTGTGGAAACTTTTGCAACAGTGTTGGGAAGAATTTTCATAACAACTTTTGATATCCATTTTAGAATCATGCCACAGGTGTGTTTAGCTTTTGTCTGATAAAGATAGCCAATTGACTATGTAATTTATTATTTCTGATATGCTTTTTTCAAAGTAAACTTTTTTTTTATAAAATCTGAAAAAAATAGGTTTTCAAAAAAATTGAGTATTAGTGAGTAAAGAGTATCTATTTTCTTTGCTGTCAAACACCTACAAGGGTTACCCTTAACAATGCTATTAGGATTTTTAAACTTAAAGATTATGAATACTGTTACATACTGAACCACAAAGGG
The DNA here is from genome assembly GCF_988280905.1 of Pimephales promelas. Classification (NCBI taxonomy): domain Eukaryota; kingdom Metazoa; phylum Chordata; class Actinopteri; order Cypriniformes; family Leuciscidae; genus Pimephales; species Pimephales promelas. Next base: position 13,894,127 of record NC_142776.1, on the reverse strand, counting down.
GATTAGAGCTTTGTTTAATTAATAGGCAATACTTGACATTGAAACTGCATGAAATATGCAGGAATTTAACCTTTATTTACTTGTAAATCTTTAATATGTAGTTACAGTTCTCTGTGCTATGTCACATGTATAATATCTTTCTAGGTACACATATTCGTGCTCTTGAAACCACTGCTACTTACGACCCTTCCACCCAAGAGTTTGTTTTGAACAGTCCAACAATCTCCTCTATTAAATGGTGGCCTGGTGGATGTGAGTAAGCCCTGCTCAAATCAAAGAATCTTATGTCAAATATAAAATGGTACTGTGTACAACTGATTACATAATATTTATGTGTTTTTTAATTATTAATTTACAATTTACACTCTGTCTTTCTAGTGGGTAAAACCTCAAATCATGCTATAGTCCTGGCTCAGCTGTACACACAGGGAAAGTGTCATGGCCTACATGCCTTCATCACACCCATTCGCAGTATGAAGACACACATGCCACTGCCAGGTACAGAATCTTGGGTTGGTGTATATCCCTAAAAGTTGTGATGGTATATAGAGAGATTCAGAATAAAGCATGTGTGAGGTTTTGGTTGGTTTTTTTTTTTTTTTTTTTTTTTTTTTGGTATGGTATTATATGACTTTAAGACTGTTTAGATCAGGGGTGACAAGCTCAGTTCCTCGAGAGCCACAGTCCTGCAGAGTTTATGAAACTCACCTTATCCAGCTAATCAAGTTCTTTAGGATTACTTGAAAACTACATGTAGTTTGTTTGTTGGAGCAGGGAACTAAACTCTGCAGGAATGTGGACCACCATGAGTTTGGCACCCCTAGTTTAGAAGGACTGAAGTTGTAGTTACACAGTCACCAGATTATGGAATGATTGCTTTATTTTATCACAATTATTTGCCACTTTGCATTAGATATTACAACCACTTGCCTTCCAAAAATTTGAATTGTACACCAATACGTACACCAATGAAATGCAAATGTTTTTCTGGTTAATTGTTGCGCTGTGCAATTGGAGCAAAAACCTATTGATTCATCCTATACAGAGCATATTCAATAAAGCAGTTTTAAAAATATTGTTTCAAATGATTGGATTTTGAAGCCAAGTTACACTGTTACGGCAACAACTAATAAAAGAACAGTCCAATAACTTATACATGATGATTTGTTGGATTTGCAGGTGGCAAAAGTTGCTAATTCTACAAATGTATATATATATAAAAAAAACCCTCTAAGGACCCAACACTCCATTAAATTTGCTTAATTTGGTGAACTGAAAAGAAAAATCACACCCATAGCTCTTTCTACTCAAATGCCTAAATATAAACTTGACAATACCACATGACAAACGTGATAGTAACTGACAAAAATGCAAACGAGACTTTAAAAAAAACCCCGGCAGTTAAAGAAAAACTGATTGAAACTCTTTGTTAAATTGTTAGTATTTCTGCAGTATCTTCTTGTATTAGACTTTGTTTTTAGATATTATTATTTAAGTAATTCTGTCCAAAATGAATTGTTATTTAAAACTTGACAGCTTGATATTTAGATGCTTAGACCTTTGTCTAGCAATATGATTTGTACACAGAATGTAGTCTTCAATAATTGAGCCATTGTTTTCATTTTTGTTGTGATTGAACAGGTGTGGTGGTCGGTGATATTGGCCCCAAATTTGGCTTTGATGAGGTTGATAATGGCTACTTGAAACTGGAAAATGTCAGGATTCCACGTGAGAATATGCTGATGAAGTATGCCAAGGTGAGCATATCCTGCACACACAGAAAGATAAAAAGGTTACAACAGTTGTGTTTATCTATGGCACATTTTACAGCCTGCCATAATATACCACAAAATCTATTACAATCTATTATACGTTTTTCTGGAACCCACTTACTTTGAAGCCCTGAATTTGTATGCCTCCACAAGGCTGGCCAGTTGTGTTAAAGATTTTTGTCATCATTTACTGACCCTCAAGTTGTTGCAAACCTGTATGAGTTTTTTTCTTCTGCTGAACAGAAAGGAAGATATTTTGAACGATTGGAACTTTGGCTCCATTGACTTCCATAGTATTTTTTTCTATTATGGAAGTCAATGGTGCCAAACAACCGTTTGGTTCCAATCGTTCTTCAAAATATCTTCCTTTGTGTTCAGCAGAAGAAGAAACTCATACAGGTTTGCAACAATTTGAGGGGGAGTAAATGATGACAGAATTTTAATGGTGGAGTATCACTTTAACTAAATAAATAAATGATGAAGAAAACTCTGTTTCCACTGGAGTATTCTCAAATGTAATTGCTTTACTTGGTGTGTTCTTCTATAGGTTGAGCCAGACGGTACATATGTGAAGCCTCCTAGTGATAAGCTCACATATGGCACTATGGTGTTTATTCGCTCTATGATAGTGGGGGAGTCAGCGCGAGCGCTCTCCAAGTCCTGCACCATTGCCATTCGTTACAGTGCAGTACGACACCAGTCTGAATTACGCCCAGGGTGGGTCTCTCTCTCTCTCTCTCTCTCTCTCTCTCTCTCTCTCTCTCTCTCTCTCTCTCTCTCTCTCTCTCTCTCACTCTCACTCTCACTCTCACTCTCTTGGGTTTTCCTTTTAGACTTTTGCTCAAACAAATATTACAGAAATAAATAAATATTTGAAGGTGATTTTAAATTAACTTTTCATTTTTTTTCTTTAAGAGAACCAGAGCCACAGATCTTGGACTATCAGACCCAGCAGTATAAACTATTTCCTCTGCTGGCCACTGCCTATGCCTTCCATTTTGTGGGGCAATACATGAGTAAAACATACCATCGCATCTCAGGAGATATTAATCAGGGTGACTTCAGTGAGCTGCCAGAAGTATGCAGAAAAATGTTATAAAAAAAAGTTGTATACATGTTTTTATCTTTTTTTACATGCTTGTCTGTTTTGTAGCTCAATTTGAGTGTGTTTTATCTAATTTTTGACATTTATTTTATTACCTCTCTTTATTCTTTCTATAGCTGCATGCTCTATCTGCAGGTCTAAAAGCTTTTACCACCTGGGCGACGAATGCAGGCATTGAGGTGTGTCGCATGTCATGTGGTGGACATGGTTACTCCCGCTGCAGCAGTTTACCTGACATCTATGTCACCTTTACACCGACCTGCACTTATGAGGGAGAAAATACAGTTATGATGCTGCAGACAGCTAGGTAAAACACCTATTTACATTTAACTGAAGTTGCAATGAATAAGTAAAATATATTATGCTAGATTATGATATATGTCTGTGACTTAATGGAGTGAATTGGGTGGAATTGCCCTTAGCTGCCTAAGATTTCGGACGCAGTCCAAGATCTTCTTCGCATTGAGCTTCTCTATTTATGCACTATCTAGTGTATTTAACTGGATAGGCTAACAAAAACATTAAAATGTAACAACAACTCTTAACGCATTTTGTGCACAATTGATAAGGCTACCTGATGCACACCTAAAATTCAAATACACTGTTTTTGCATTAGAATGTGGATTTTTATTTTCAATTCTATGAATATTCGAAATTCGAATTTGACAGCCCTAACTGAGAAACAGGATAGGATTGGCATCTCTGTTTTACTAAGGTTGGACTGTCTGTTGTGTGAATGTGTGTTATGGAAGGTCATCACTTGTACATCACAAAACCCATTAAAAAGAATAAGAAAGGTGTTAAAATGTTATGTAGGCTCATACCTTTGACAGTTTGTGATCAGTCTCTTTAATTCAAATTACTGTAGTTTTCTTTTTACATTTGATGGGATGCCAATAATACTTGAACCACCAACTGTTATTTTCCACAAAGGTGCACCATGCAGATTATAGAACTTCATAAATGTGGAAGGTGAGGACCGGCCGGCCGCATCACAAATATCTTAAATGGGAAACCCAGATGACCAAGCCCACGACGAGGCCATGCCTCTAGTTGAATGGGCCTTAACACCAATGGGGCAAACCTAACCCACTTACGCATAAGCCAAAGAAATGGCGTCCACTATCCAACTAGAAAGTCTTTGCTTAGTGACTGGATCACCCTTGGATCAGCCACCAAAGCAGACAAACAACTGTTCCATCTGTCTAAAAGACGCAGAACGGTCCAGATAGATTCTCAGCCCCCTTATCGGGCAGAGAAGATTAGCCTCCCCATCATCCGGAAGGGCTAACAACGTAATAACTTGGGCTCTAAACTGAGTCGAGAGCACCTTAGGTATATAAACATGTTGGGGCTTTAGAACGACTTTGGAGTCATCTGCCCCACTGCAAACATGCAGGGCTCACGGATAGAGCCTGCAGATCCCTCACTTGCTTGATAGATGCCAAAGCCTCAACAAGTTTCAGATCAACCGACTGGAGAGGTTCAAATGGTGGACCCTTGAGGGCCCTAAGGACCGTGGAGAGGTCCCACAGAGGCACCGAAGGGGGCCTAGAAGGGTTAATCCTCTTAGCAGCCTTCAGAAACCTTATCACTGGAGCATTTCTGCCCAAATAGTGACCAGCCACCGGAGCATGATGCGCTGTGATGGCTGCCACATAAACCTTGAGCGTGGATGGGGTGCATCCACGCCCGCTGTGTACCTCTCAGAGAACCCCTTTACTGCTGGACCGAAGAGGCCGGAGCTGGAGACAGGGGTGTCAAGGAACCTCGTTCTGTCGGCGTCCTTAATCTCGGTGAGGTTGAGCCACAGATGGCGTTTGAGCACGACCAAGCTAGCCATGTTTCTCCCGATAGCGTAGCGCTCCTCAGGTCCCGAAAGGCCTCAGGGTCCAGGCCAGACTCGTCCATGGAACGAAGGAGTTTGGCCTGGTAGACCTGAAGCACAGCCATCGTGTGAAGGGTCGATGCTGCCTGACCAGAAGTGGAGTCCAGCGAGGGCTGAGGTGGTACGGCAGGCCTTATTAGGATGAGTGGCCCTAGTTTGCCAGCTAGTAGCAGTGTTCGGGCAGAGATGAACGGCCAAGGGGCGGCAAAAACTCTTAGCTCTTTTCCGCTGCGCCATCCACGAAGGATCTTTACACTGAAAGTAAAGATCCCATGGCTAGCTCCTCGTGGAACTCGGGGAAAAATGGCGCCGGTTTGTGACGAGGGGCCTGTTGGTGCCCCGACAGGAACCATCCGTCCAATATCCATCCTAACTCGAGGTCCATGACGCCCTTAGTAAGAATCCAAAGCATTTCGGCATCAGAGTTCGTCCTAGTAACCGAATCACTGGTCACAGACTGAGAGGCGTTGACAGGGTTGAGAGAAAAGACGAGGCCCGCTACGTGGGAGGGGAGGCGCTGCTCTCCCACGAACAAGACCGGTGATGGTGATCGGGCCGGAGAAAATGAAACACATGGGGACGCGGCCGGCGTGCGTTCACTAGAATCTAGGCCCTCAGGTTGCCGTTGGCTGCAACGGCAGCTTTTTCCTGGGGGCGGCGAGCGTCGATGAAGCGGTGTCGCTGTCTCATGAGAAAGCTAGCCGATTGCGCAGCACTGAGATAGGCATGCTTTCGCAGGCTGCACATCCGCACGCAGCGAGAGCATTCTCCGTGTGGCTGATTCCCAATTCCCAGACAGACAATGGAGCTCGCGTGTTGGTCCGCCTTGTGCAGCGAGCCTCCGCACATGGAGCAGAAACGAGGCATCTGTAAAAGATAAGTTAGCTTGAAAGGATATAAGGCAAAATCGAGTCTGAGAGAGGGGCAGCTCACCTGAAAGGCTTGATTCGACGGTGATCTCAGTAAGAAGTTCAGGGACGTGAAGACTGTTGCTGAAGGAGTAAAATCTGCTATAATGGCAAATTCGGGGGCCTTTATAGACCGGGTCACGCCCTTGGCGGGCTCTGACGTGGGGCTCCATTGGTTGCACGTCAGAGTCACCCGCGCCATTATTTGTGCAATTGGTGCAGCACAGCCTATGAGTCGTTAAAATCCATATTCACAAATTTTGTCATGCAATTTTTCACAGACATCCTGCTGAGTAATAATTGGCTGAAAAGGTGTTTTATAATGCATATAAAATATATGTACAGTACATTTATGCATTTGGCAGACACTTTTATCTAAAGCAACTTACATTGCATTGCAAGCTACACATTTATTCTCATCAGTTCTTGCTTTTCCTGGGAATCAAACCCATGCCCTTGGCCTGGCAAGCGCCAACTGTCTACTATTTGAGCTACAGGAAAGCTCAGTAACAACAGTATAGTGTTGTTGTGTTTAAGTATAGATCATTTGTTTTCAGTTTCAGCTTTTTTAAATTATTAAGTTGTTCAAAATATTCAATGAGATGATTTACCATGTATCTCAATGGAATAATTTATTTGTACAACTTTAATTATCTGACATGTCTTTTGTTAATTAGGTATTTGGTGAAGAGCTACAAACAAGCACGGGCAGGACAGCAGTTGACGGGCATTGTTTCTTACCTGAACGAACCTCAGAACAGAATACAGCCCCATTCTGTGTCCTACCGTCCCACTGTTGTCAGTATTAATGACCTGGCCAGCCTTGTGGAGGCATACAAATTCAGAGCTTCAAAGTAAGTGGGTTCCAGAAAAACGTATAATAGATTGTAATAGATTCTGTGGTATATTATGGCAGGTTGTAAAATGTGCCATAGATAACAGTGCTGCTGAAAACTTGCTCACATAGAATTTTTACAGTGACTAAGAATGTTTTTGAAAAATGCTCACAGGTTAGTTGAAATGGCAGCTAAGAACCTCCAGGCAGAGCTACAGCACAGCAAGAGCAATGAGGATGCTTGGAACAACAGTTCCATTGATCTTGTCCGAGCATCTGATGTGAGGCTTCTTACAAACAACCTCTGAGTAATCAACACAGGGGGGTGTCCAATCTTGGTCCTGGAGGGCCACTGTCCTGCTGAATTTAGATCCAACCCTAATTACACAAACCTGAACCAAGATAGAGGTCTTTACGACATGGGCTGTGCCCTAAAGCTTAGGCAGCTGACTTGTTGAACAGCTTCTGAGGCATCTTAACCGTCTAATGTACTTCAATAGCAAGCTTTGGTCATAACCAGGCTCTGCACCATGAGGGGGCTAAAGGGGTATCTGATTGATTTGTGCTCCATCAATTTCAATTGACCACCCCTACACTTGCAAGCAGGCATGTTATTAAGACAAATTGTTGTTACATTTTGCAGGATGTTGGCCCTCCAGGACCAGGATTGGTCACCCCTCTGTTAAAACAAATTTTCTTAAAGGGATACTTCACCTCGGGAAAGATGAATGTGTATTTAAAATGGGTCATTTATGTAGAAGAAATGTGAAATTATTTTTGAATTTGGAGCTTTCTAAACTGAGAAAAGCCAGAAAATTTATTTTTGGCTTATGTGGATGAAAGACAACTCCCAGAATACAGAATGGGCTATATGCACGCATAAGTTCCGCATTTGACGTAAGGATGCTCGTCCATTTCCGGTTGTGAAGATTAAAGTGGAGGAAAACCGGAGAAAACGGGATTATGGCAGAGTCTTCAATATTTACTGTCCTCCCGTCTTTGAAACGAAACGTACATACGTTTAGATGTAATTTTATATATAGTTATGTTTATTTAATATAATTTTAAAAAGAAGCATAAACACAACGAGGGGTGTCTGTTTTATCTGTTTTTGTGACTAACGTTGCATTAGTATAACCATGGAGTATAAAATTCAATATAAATTCTCGGTATTGCATTGGACTCTATGATCGGTGGAAGTTATCGAGCATCCTTAATCCTTCACCGGAAATAACGCCGTGCATAGAGCCCATTGCTTTGCTGAGCACAGAGCACAGTAGTTAAACAACAAGTCTAGGCTACTAATGAGTCTCTGTGATGAGTCTGCCCAGGTCTGCCCAAAATGTCCGGGATTCAGCTTTTGTGTTCTACAGTCGCCATTCATTGTTTATTGTGGCGAGCAGGACGAGACTAAAAGTTCAAAGTTTATTTGTTACATACAAGTTATAGTTCATACAACAAGCAGTGAAAGATAAGTCTGGTATCCCTATAGACTGTGTAATAAAACTGTACCTAAATATATATATAAAAAAAAAAATTTAAATAGTATTAAGATAAGTAGTTTTTTAAAGTGCAAAAGTGCAGTGCCATGTATTAACCATCTTGTCGCCATAGTCCTTAAAATGTAATGTTTTTTATGTCCAAGTTCAGTAGTCTGATGGCCTGTGGAAAGAAGCTCCTCCTGAGCCTCTCCGTTTTAGCCATCAGACTACGAAAGCGTCTACCTGATTGCAGAAATTTAATCAATAAATTTCCAGGGTGAGTGGCGTCCTTGTATATCTTCACAGCCCTGACTCTGTTCCGCCGGATGTAAATATCCTGCATTGATGGAAGAGCATTCCTAGTTATTCGCTCTCCTGCACGCACCACTCTCTTTAAGGCTTTACAATCCTGCGCTGAACAGTTTCCAAACCATTATGAGATGCCATAAGTCAATGTACTTTCTATTGCCCCTGTATAAAATGTTTTTAAAATGACAGGGGAAACCCCAAATCTCCTCAAGTCTTTACTTGTGCTTGAATGTGATGGGTCCAAGACCGAGGGCCATGGGAGAACGGCGGGAGGCCGCTGACGTGATTACTAATGAGCGACACCTGTGAGATGCACCGGTCTTGTATCTCTCATGGAGGAGCGGAAATTTTCTTAGCAATGTTAAAACACACATCAACCGATCACTTGTTTAGCGTTTGTGTAAACACTACATTCAGATTCACCAATCGGAATTAATTCAGTTAGATTGAAACAAAAGGTGTGCATGTAAACAATGAATGATGACTGCAGAAAGCAAAAGCTGATCGCATCCCGGACATTTTGTACGATTTCGACGGCCGGACATGTCCAGGACAAAGAGGATGGTAACCCCTACTACACAGCTTTCTCCATAGAACAAGAGCATGCTAGCTTAGCTTCCAAAAAAAGATGGCTGACACTAGTGTTGTCACGGTACCAAAATTTTTGTATTCGGTACCAATACCAGTAAAAATTCACGGTTCTCGGTACCAATTTCGGTACCAAAGCTTAGTTTAAATTTACATATATTTAAGTGTTTATCACGGTTACAAGTATGGGAACTGTACATTTGTATTATAAACACTTTAGAAAAAGATAAGCTAAAATGGCCTAAAATAAACAATAGTATACACTAACACATTTTTAAAGTTGTTTGTAAAGTTTTAATCCGTTAACATTTATTTAATGCACAATGAATGAAGTGAACAAACATGAACAATCAAGTGTTTGTATTAAATAACATTTACAAACATTAATTAATGTTGTAAAAATATATTGTTCACTCAATGTGTTGATGTGAACTAACTTAATGTTGATGAATGGTAGCTATCTTATTGTAGCGTTACCAAACTATACAGGAGATAAAACATGTTTTATTTGACTTGACTGTACTTTTATTTAATCTAAAACTGCATTCATATTTAATTTTAAAAAGGCTTTTTAAACCTGCTGAGTTATAAAGGCAAGAATACACCTAGAACTGGCACTGACATTAAATGACATAAACATGGATGCATCGATACTAATACCAGTACTCTGGTGTTGGTTGGATACTACTGTGCTCATGTACTCGTAAAACTACCCCGAAAGCACTTTAGAGGCCGTTCACATATCGCGTGTGTTTTTTATTATATTTTTGCGCGTGCTTATTCTTTCCAAAGCGCTTGCTCTCACGCGGCGTCTGTTGTTGCTATGCAACGAGTTTTTTTTATGAGCGCGCTTGCCTCGCGCCTATATTTGAAATTGCGAATGCATGTAATCGGCCTCTTATGGCAACGTGACATTAGCCTAATCCAAAATATTTCCATATGTGGCTCTTTCCTCCTTTCGTGTGTAACACCCTAAATAGTCGTGGGCCCACACACACACACACACACACACACACATTTTCACACAGTCTCACGTGCACGTTTTCCCCCACGTTGCAGGCCTGTAGCGTTGCTTGGGTGCGTTGTGGCCTTTAAAGCAAACTCAAAATTGGCCCCTTCACTCTAAAAGAGCAAACAATAAAATAAATAATACATGTAAGTCCCAAAGCTGTCCGTTTTTGGCTCGGCAAACGATAGTCTCGCTCTCTGGGCTGCTCTCGTGAAATGGTCTGTGGCTCCGCGTGTCCCACGTAGCCAGAGGAACTCTGAACCTCACGGTGATTCAGAGCGCTATCTGGTTAGTTGTAAAATCTGAGGGATTTATTCTATTGTGTGCACTAGTTCAGGTGGGTGCGTGTTCGCACTGGTATGTCGGTCAAGACATCTGAGTCAGGATTCAGTTCAAGGATTGAATGAAATTATTTAAACATGACAGCACAGTCAGACCACAGGGAATTTATTGTTCAACAGTCTCATTTAGTGGACATTTACGTAGAAATGTGGTCTGTGAATGACAAAAAGAACAATGAATAGACAATAATCGCAATAACTTTCAACAATTTGCAAGATAAAATAATATCCTTAAAGTATAACATATACTAAACAAATATTATTGCAATACCATGTAGTGCCACAAAGTGGCGCATGAAACGCACAGAATAAAGTAAGTGAAAGGTCATTATATAGTTGCTGCGTTATCAAATGGCACGGTAAATCTGACGACTGGCAAGAAATCAATAATCCAAATGTACAATACTAAATACTATAAATGTATTATCTACAAACATCCATTAAATACTAAAGGAAGAATTAACATTAAGCAGCAATACAGAAGATGAACACGAGAATCACTATACTGCTCGTGCAAGTGAATCTGACGATGATAAACCAACAAGTCATCACTTGACTAACACAAAGTCAACCAATAAAGAACAGAGAATCGCACTTACTTATTTTCAATGACTCACTAAAGGAATGTCCACTTTATGGAGAAGTTTTACCGTTGTGTCAGCCTCAGGAAACTATTATCTCTTCAACGGATGCACACTGACTGATGACACACAGTGGAGAGTGCGCTTATTGGCTGGAGATTGCGCTTGTTGACTGTAGAGCACGTTCATTGGCTGTGTCTTCTTAACACTGCCGCCCCCAAATATGCGGAGCATATTTGTTCTTTATAGGCTTAGTCAATTTGTAGGAGATAAGTCCTGGACACATCTTCATCTGAGAAAGCAGGAAGGGGAATCAAACGAGCAACAGGTCGCATGTAGATCTTATCATTCATTTGGATCTCAGCTGCTCTAATACATCCATCTGAACCAGGGAAGGTTTTTATAACCTTGCCCAATAACCACAAAGCACGTGGGACCTGTGGGTCTACAACCATAACTACATCTCCAGCGGAAATGTTTTTAACCTCGGAATGCCACTTTCCACGAGACTGTAGTGAAGGTAAGTAGTGACGGATGAAACTCGACCAGAACTGGTCAGCCAATACCTGGCTTTGCTTCCATCTCCGCCGCCCCATGAGTTCAGTAGCTGGATAGACCACTGGTGGTAAAGAACTATCTGGCCGCCCCATGAGCAGGTAGTTAGGCGTAACAGGATCAACGTCAGCTATGTTACTTGAGGTGTAACCTAGTGGCTTACTGTTTAAAATGCCTTCAACTTCAATTAGGACTGTCAGGAGCACTTCTTCAGTCACAACCTGTGAGCCAAGGGTGGTGCGTAGGGCATTTTTCACAGACCGAATCTCTCTTTCCCAGGTTCCGCCAAAGTGTGGAGCATTTGGTGGGTTGAAGTGGAAGGATATTTTCTTTTTGGCCAGCTGTTGTTGTAGTTGAGGGCTGAGGGAAGAAAATGCTTCTTGCAGCTCTCTTTCTCCTCCACGGAAATTGGTGCCCTGGTCAGAGATTAACTCATGGTGTGCCACGCCGGGCTACAAACCTCCTTAAGGCCATCAGGAATGAATCTGTATCCATAGAAGTGAGAAGATCCAGATGTATACTTCTCGTTGTTAGGCACTTAAAGATTACTCCCCACCTCTTCTCACAGCGTCTGCCGATTTTAATTTGAAATGGTCCGAAACAGTCCATGCCAGTACTGTAGAATGGTGGTTTATGTAGTCTCAAGCGGGCTTGAGGTAGGTCTGCCATTTTGGGAACAACTGGCTTGCTCTTCCACTTTTGACACTCTTTACATTGATGCTGCTGCTTGCGTATGGCTTCACGTCCTCTCAATACCCAAAAGTTTCTCCTCATTCCTGCAAAAACCCTATCGGGTCCTGGGTGGCAGAGCTTGCTGTCGTAATCCTGGATTAGTAATTTAGTGCTGAAATGCTGAGGATGTAGAACTATAGGGTGGATTACTGATGATTCCAGTCCTTCAGCCCGTTGCAGTCGGCCACCAACTCTGACAAGCTGACTGGACGTATCAAATTCTGGTGCAAGGGTAAGTAACCGACTGGTTGACTGTACAGGTTTCCCATCTTTAAGTAATCTGTACTCATCAGGGAAACTGTCCCTCTGGGATTTTTGGAGGATGAGCAATTCCGGAGCTAGATAATCTGCTGCTGAGAGCTGTTCTGTTCCTTTAAGGTTCTGGGCTGTTGCCTCTACTAGCTCCTTCCAGGAACTGTAAGTAGCAGAATCAGGAATGCTTGGGAGATTAATCTCTGTTGAAATGCCACAGAATATTCCCTTACCATGCTCTGCTTTATCCTCCGGAGGTTGTAGATTAGGAGTTATTGGCCATGATGACTCAGGTTCAAGGAGGAATGATGGCCCTTGACTCCATCTGTTGGTCACTGACAGATCTTTAAGTGTTTTACCCCGGGTCAGATCATCGGCTGGGTTCTTATCAGAGTCAACGTACCGCCAGGTACACCCTGCTGTGAGCTCTTGGATCTCCGCTATCCTTGTACCGACAAATACCTTGAATCGGTATGATTCTGAGTTGATCCAGGCGAGTACTGTGGTGGAATCTGTCCACATGAACACTTGGCTGATTTCTACAGTAAGTTCAGTCTTAAGCAGTTTGGCTAGCTGAGCACCATTCAGGGCTGCGCATAACTCCAATCGAGGTATGGTATGTCTTCACTTAGGAGCGACTTTAGATCTGGCCATGATGAAGGCAACCTGTACTTGACCACTATCGTTCTCTGTGTGCAGATATGAGACAGACCCATAAGCCTGCTCAGAAGCATCACAAAAGATGTGTATCTGTCGGGTAACCTGGAACTGGTCAGTGTCTGAGGATACGAAACAACGAGGCAAGGAGATGCTGGCTAAGGTAGGGAGCTCTTCTTCCCAGTCATTCCAGGACTTCAAAAGGTCATCAGGCAGGTTGGGATCATCCCATTCCCTCTGTTTATCCCACAACCTTTGTACCAAGACTTTAGCTGGTGTGGTAAATGGGATGATGAAACCGAGTGGGTCATACTGAGTTGCGAGCACCCTGTAGATGTGACGAAGGGTACGTGGTCCAGGCTTCACTGGTCGGGTTTTATACCCAAGGGTGTCTAATTGGCAGTACCACTTTAAACGCAGTGTGGATTCCTGTATTTCAGTCCGATCTTGCGACAACCACAATTCTGTACTGTTGGATCGTGCGTCTGTTGGCAGGTGCTCAACCACACTTGGAACATTACTTGCCCACTGCCGAAGGTCAAACCCACCACTGGCCAGGATTTGACGGAGTTTATCCACCAGTTGTCTTGCTTCCTCAGGTGACTGAAGGCTCCGCAAGCAGTTGTCCACATAGAAGTTCTTCTCTACTGTGACTCTGACATCATCATCGGGCTTGCTGTGGTCTATGATGTGCTGTTGAAGGGCAAGTGGTGCCAAAGGGTAACACCTGCCACTCGTAGACATCAGGAAGTTTAGTTCTGTCAAGGTCCCGCCACACAAAATGGAGGAGGTGTTTATCTTCAGGCAGAAGGCAGACCTGATGAAACATCCCCTTGATGTCACCACTTATTGCCACTCTGTGCTCACGAAAGCGCAACAGGACGCCTAATAAGGAGGGCCCTAACGCTGGTCCAGGCAGTAAGTAGTCATTCAAACTGTGGCCTCCAAACTGGAAGGAACAGTTGAAAACCACAAGATTCTTTCCATTATGATGAACCATATGGTGAGGAATGAACCATGACTCACCATCAGTGTTGACTTCTTCAGGGAGGAGTTTGCGTGCATACCCAGAGACCTCTAGCTTACCTATCTCCTCCTTATATGCAGCAGCTTTGATGGGGTCCCTTTCCAGACGCTTCTCTATACTCCTTAGGTTTGGTAGTACAGCCTCTTTAGAAGCTTGAAGAAGAGGCATGTCTTTCTTGCGAAGGAGTGGAGTAGCATATCGGCTAACTCCATCAACCAGTACTCTCCTGGTCTGGTTCTGTAGAAGGGTAAGAGCTTCTTGATCTTGTTTTGACCTTGTGAGCAACCCTTCGGACCTTATGGGTAAGATATCGGCCTGCCAGAGTTTTTCGACGTTCTGAAAAAGTTCCACCATTGAAGGTTTAATGGTAATATGCAGACACTGCTGTGACTTCAATTTATCTTCAAGAACTCGTGCTGGACCTTGCAGAGTCCAACCCAGACGTGTCTTAATGGCTGCTGGACCACCTGGTGGACCAAGGCGGACTGGTTCTATCGGGGTGATTAGGTGAGAATGGTCTGCTCCTATCAACAGCATTGGGCTGGCTTTGTGAACTGGCTGAAGTGGTAGACCTCTCAAATGACTGTATTTTTGTTGAAGGGATGCAATCGGATAGGAATGTTCCGCTAGGCTCAAGGGTTCTGCTGTAAAGGCTCTCTCGATGAGATAGCTCTTATTAGGTTGAGAGGGTGTTGAGATCCTGAAGGAAACTGCTGTGCCATGGAGTGTTGTTATGTCCTGCCTTATAGTCCTCAAGGCTAAGTCCTCTGACTTTCCTGTGAGACCTAGTCTTTGAGCTGCTGATGATAGAAGGATGGTGCGCTCTAAACCGTCATCGAGCACAGCATATGTGTCAAAGCTCTGACCCTTGTGTTGCAAGATAACTCTAATGACTTTAAGAAGGACTCGATTGGACCCTTCAGGTCTGTCCAAGTACAGCGGTGTATTGGTAGAGCTGACAAGGCAGGTGCCCTCCTTCATTGGCTTAACATTCACATCATGGAGGATTTGCAAATGTATTCCATTGCACAGACGACATTGCTTCTTCAAAGTACACTGCGCAGCTCGGTGGGAGCGTCCACACTTCCAACATCTATGATTGGTCTTTATCCAGTCAGTCACTTGATCTTTGGAAAGTGCTTGGAAGGACGTACACTGGCTCAGGTAGTGGTCTTTACCATCACAGTAAGGGCAGAAGGCATTGCTTTTATTTACGCTTTTAGCTGGCTGTGGCAGCACTGAGAATGATGGTTGATCTGCACCATGGAGTATTGTGGTTGGTTGATATTTCAACTTGGAATCCCTGCGGATGTCTGTTCTTTGTTTGACTCTGTGAACTTTGTCTCCACCAATGCTTTCATGGTCTTGACACCATGATTCAAACTTGAGCCACTTAGCGAAGTCAAGGAGTGTGTACACAATTCCTGGTTCAAAACTCATATGCCTTGTAAAGGATGACCGCAACTCTGGAGGTAGTTTAGTCAGGAGTCGAGCCACATGTGATCCACACCGTAATTCAACTTCTCCTTCTGTGCCCAGTGTATTCAAGAGACCTACCAGTGCCTGGATTTGTAGAGCAAAGCGTTCGAAGCCTGCAGTATCTCCAGAATGGATGTCCGGAGAGTCCATTACAGCAGCTATTCGATTTAGAGCAAGTTGGTGCGGTCGCCCATACCTCTCAGTAAGTGCTGCCATAGTGTCTGAGTATGGAGTAAGGGAGTTCAAGAATGAGTCTGCTATCAAGCGAGCTTCAGTTAGCTTTAAGTGGTCAACTAGAACCTGGTACTTAAAGAGTTCAGTTGCATCCTCTGGCAACAGATTACTCAAGGCTAACTTAAGGCGGGTGAATTCACCTGGATCTCGATGGGAGAAATACGGTATAGATTGTCTCCTGTCTATTCACATCCATCTGCCACCTTGGTGGGTCTGCGGGTAACCAATTAGGCTGGACAGAATAATGCGCTGGGGGCATGGAGGGAGTAGGGACTGATCCATCCATCTCTGGCTGCTGTCGACCCAGGTAATGTCTGTAGGGGTCATGCGTACTGGAGGGAACCTGGGCTGCAACTCTACCAGTAGCAAGGGTGTCAGCGTACTGATGTTGAACTGGAGGAGGAGTATGATGGGCATTCCTGTCTGTACTATAAAGGTTTGTACTCTTTGGAGTTGGCATTATGCGTGGTGTCGGTACTGGATGAGCACGGGGTGCTGGGTTAGGGACAGGTGTTTCTGACTCCCTGTAAATAGTTCTAGGAGAGGGCACTGGAGTTGGTTGGGATGGATACTGCTGTTTAGCTGTAGGCGATGACCTCTGACTTGACTGGCTCCTCGTTAACATGTCTTGCATGATTTCTGTCAGTCGTCTGATCTCCTCCTTCATTGATAATTGAGATTGACGAAGCTCTCTGTTTTCTTTTTCAATGTCATGCACTGTCTTATGAATATCTGGAGGTAAGGAGTGAGTATAGTCATCTTGTGCCCTCCACTGGTCTCTAATGAGAAACCATGGCTCTCGTTGTGGTCCTGTTCCCTCTAAAGAATCAGGTGTTCCACGTTTAGCTCCCTCATCTGAGCTGTAATCTCTGGTGGTTTGCAGGCAAGCATTTGAGGTATCTTCCCACTGTTTATCTTCTCGCCCATGTGTCTGCTGTGCTATCTGTATGAAAGGTATGGTAACTTGAGCATTCGTTGGATACTGGACCTCAAAGTCTTGGAGGTATGCTGGCGGACGAACTGAACGTCTAGGTCGTGCACCTTGGATCTGATATTCTGGGTTCTGGGGTTCTGACATCCTTAGTCCAGTGTAAACACACGATCCGGCTCGAAGGACCAATGTAAAATCTGAGGGATTTATTCTATTGTGTGCACTAGTTCAGGTGGGCGCGTGTTCGCACTGGTATGTCGGTCAAGACATCTGAGTCAGGATTCAGTTCAAGGATTGAATGAAATTGTTTAAACATGACAGCACAGTCAGACCACAGGGCATTTATTGTTCAACAGTCTCATTTAGTGGACATTTACGTAGAAATGTGGTCTGTGAATGACAAAAAGAACAATGAATAGACAATAATCGCAATAACTTTCAACAATTTGCAAGATAAAATAATATCCTTAAAGTATAACATATACTAAACAAATATTATTGCAATACCATGTAGTGCCACAAAGTGGCGCATGAAACGCACAGAATAAAGTAAGTGAAAGGTCATTATATAGTTGCTGCGTTATCAAATGGCACGGTAAATCTGACGACTGGCAAGAAATCAATAATCCAAATGTACAATACTAAATACTATAAATGTATTATCTACAAACATCCATTAAATACTAAAGGAAGAATTAACATTAAGCAGCAATACAGAAGATGAACACGAGAATCACTATACTGCTCGTGCAAGTGAATCTGACGATGATAAACCAACAAGTCATCACTTGACTAACACAAAGTCAACCAATAAAGAACAGAGAATCGCACTTACTTATTTTCAATGACTCACTAAAGGAATGTCCACTTTATGGAGAAGTTTTACCGTTGTGTCAGCCTCAGGAAACTATTATCTCTTCAACGGATGCACACTGACTGACGACACACAGTGGAGAGTGCGCTTATTGGCTGGAGATTGCGCTTGTTGACTGTAGAGCACGTTCATTGGCTGTGTCTTCTTAACATTAGTCATCATGCTTTAAAACGACTGTCTTTATAACGAGTTGCCTCAGAAACGCAGCGCTAAACTGCCGTCTCGTCCCAAGAGATCATATATCACTCTCTCTCACCCATCGCGGCAAAATTGAAAGATGCTGTCTTCGTTTTGAAATCAACAAAACATTAGTTTTTTCACACCTTACTCCTAAACAGTAAAATAAATTAGTCACAAATCACTTACTAACGGTTAGTTAGTCAAACACCATTTAGGCGAATCAATCCGATCTGAATTTTTTTTTCTTTTTACCTCCTCACTCAGCCTGTCATTTTTTTTTTCTCTTGCAACCACCAATCACCATCACGAATAGCTCTCTAGGAGGTGGGCTTTAGAAATCCCTTATCCAGTAACCAAAAGAAATTATCAAACTTGCTTGTAAAAGCCACATTGTCCAGCAAGTACATTTCAACCAAACAAAATAACAAAACTGAATTTTAAAGAAACAGTCCACACATATTGATATCTGTGAATTACATCAAACATAACATAAATAGTATGTACTAGGTTACACTCTTCCCCTTCTCAAAATCTCATGACCTCATGAGGCTATTAACGGCTGACTTAACTATGTCTGGTAGTTAATGTAGGTGAGGATATATTGGGGTTTGTTTCTTCACAACAGGCACATCGTGCTAATGGATGACACCAAACGGTGCTACAAGAATATCTCTTTTGAGACAGCCCCTCAACTCGTATGAGCATCCCCCCATAAGCAATGGATAACGGCTGATCTGAAGGCTCTCCCAACTCATCATAGCTCAGCTTTACAACTGGTTTCACCTTTCGTTTTGGACGGCTTTCCATAATGTTTATCTCTCTTATAGGAGAATGTCTACACTGACCCTCTTCACCATCTATTAACGGGTTCTCTTTTGAGCCAGGAATTACATAGGAGGAATTATCCTCCTCAATCTCTGTTCTTGGATTTTCCCTCATCAGTTCTTCAGGAGGATGATTGTTTTCAGCACGGGATACAACTTCCTCCTCTACAACTACAGGCTCAGGGAAATCTAGTGATAATGGTTTAGTCAATGTACTAATCCAATCAGGATTTTCATAATAGTACCAATTCTCTTCATCATCTTCAGAAGACATCTCCAAACTTAGAATCATTTTTCCAGTTTCTTTCTCTCTTCTAAACTGCTCTTTCTTTGCAGTGTTTGCTCGGGTTACTGGAGATTTTATCACTTCTATTTCTGTATCAGGTTTCAGAAATCTCACATTATCTCCAATGAGTAGCAAATGATCCCTATGAAGTGTTTTCACTCCTCCCATGCCTGTCTCTGGTTTTAGTTTGTACACTGGTAAGTTCTCAAGTTGCTCTGCGAGACTGCCAGTTGGGGTTATTTAGTGTTTAGCAATGTTGTTGATCTGTGTTGTGCTACTTTCATGTTATCACTGTGAAGCTGCTTTGATACAATCTGTATTGTGAAAAGCGCTATATAAATAAATGTGACTTGACTTGACTTGACTCTGTCACGATATATGGTAAAGATTTCCATTTATCCTGCAACTTGTGCTTTCCTGTCAGAGCCAGATTCCTAATGAGAACTCGGTCACCTTTTTCCAAGTGCTGATGTTTCATTTTTTTGTCATAGTACCGTTTATTTCTCTGATGGCTTTTCAGGGATCTTTCTGCAGCCAACTGGTAGGCTGTTTGCAGTTCAGCTTTCATTCTTTGGACATACTGCAAATTAGTTTTTCCTGCTTCCTCATCCAGGGACATGCCAAAACACAGATCAACTGGCAGTCTCGCTTCTCGTCCAAACAAAAGGTAATAAGACGAGTATCCAGTTGACTCATTTTTAGTGCAGTTGTATGCGTGCACCAACTGACTAATATGCTGGCTCCAACGGTTCTTTTGAGCTGGATCAAGGTTCTGTTAAACCGTTCAGGCTGAGGATCACCCTGTGGATGGTAAGGGGAGGTTCGGGACTTTCGAATACCCAACAATCTGAACAGTTCTTTAATCAGACGACTTTCAAAGTCCCTTCCTTGATCAGAGTGTATTCTGGCCGGTAGACCATAATGTACAAAATATTTTTCCCATAGAACCTTAGGGCCTTCTGATCTTTTGTAGTGAATGCCTGGGCATATCTGGTAAAATGATCAGTCACTATCAGAACATTTGCGATTCCCCTTGAGTCAGGCTCAATTGAAAGAAAGTCAATGCACACCAAATCTAAGGGCCCGTTGCTAGAGATTTTATTCAATGGTGAACATCTCTGAGGCAAAGTCTTTCGGGCAATACACCAATACACGTTCTCACATACAACTCAATGTCATTTGTCATTTTAGGCCAGTAGAACCTATCTTTCAGAAGTTCAGTTGTTTTTTGCACTCCGAGGTGTCCACTATCATCATGCAGAGACTTCATCACTTGAAGATGGTAAGTACTAGGCAGCACCAACTGTGATTTTTTTCCTTTCCATCATCATTTTTAGTCACCCGATATAGAAGCTGGTTTTTGATCATTAGTTTTTTCTCCTGCCTCTGCATCAATACCACATTTGGATCTGAACTTTTCGGCATGGAAAGTAAACTTTAAACTCCTCAACTGTAACTCCAGCCATCTGATCAAGGCCAAGTTGCACAGGACACACATATAGCTGTGGAATGATCTGTGGAGGGACCCCAAGTTGATCAATCAACCTGACGGAAATCTCTGAACAACTGGTCATTTGACACACGGCTTTCACAGCTGACTCGGATACTTCTTTCCATCCATCCAAATCAACTGCATTTGTCGGGTATCGGGATAACACATTAGCATCCACATTATACTTGCCTGGTTTATACTGTAAACTGAAGTCATAGGTAGCCAAAGCAGCTAACCATCTATGGCCAGTTGCAGTTAACTTAGCACTCGTCAAAACATATGTTAGGGGATTATTATATGTTCGGACAGTGAACTTAGCGCCATACAGATAATCGTGGAATTTGTCCACAACAGCCCACTTCAGCGCAAGAAATTCCAGTTGGTGAATTGGATAGCGCTTCTCAGCAGCATTCAATTTTCTACTGGCATAGGCTACCGGTCTAAGTCCTCCTGGATACTCTTGATTTAGTACAGCCCCCAATCCCGTTAAACTGGCATCCACATGAAGGATATAAGGTTTTTCAGGATCAGCAAAGGCCAAGACTGGAGCATGGGTGAGACAATGGATAATGTTGTCAAATGCATTTGTGCACTCTTGATCCCAACGTTCTCCAAACGGGTCAGTTTCCCTGAAGTACATCTGACCTTCTTTTTCCCCTTCGCAGGCAAGTACCCTCTTGTCAGCTCTGTCAGAGGTCTCACAATGGCAGAATAGTTTTTAATGAACCTGCGGTAAAACCCACAGAAGCCCAGAAAGGATCTTAAGGTTTTCAGGTCTGTTGGCATCTTCCAGCTGGTAATTGCTTTCACCTTTTCAGGATCAGGTGATATTCCTGCAGCCGAAACAATATGCCCCACATACTTAACTTGTGTCTGACAGAACTGACATTTATCAATTGAAACTTTCAACCCAGTCTCTTCCAGCCGATCTAGTACCTTCATGAGCCGCTCTTCATGCTCTTCCAGCGTCCGACCAAATACAATAATGTCATCCAAATATACAATGACCTGCAGGAGGTGCATGTCTCCGACTGCTCTCTCCATTAACCGCTGAAACGTCGCTGGAGCTCCTGTGATACCCTGCGGCATGCGTTCAAATTGATAGAACCCCAGCGGACAAATGAATGCGGTCTTTTCTTTGCTTTCTTCTGCCATCTTTATCTGGTAGTAGCCACTGCGAAGGTCAAGGACAGAGAACCATTTGCTTCCCACAAGACAATCAAGGGCATCATCAATCATTGGGGTGGTGTACTGGTCAGGAATTGTTCGTTGGTTAAGTGTCCTATAATCAATACACATCCTCACTGTCCCATTCTTCTTGCGAGCTATAACAATGGGAGATGCATAAGGGCTCCTCGATTCTGTAATAATACCTGCAGCAAGTAGATATTTTATGTGCCGTCGAACGTCCTCAATGTCTGCAGGTGCAAGGCGACGAGACCTCTCTCTAAAAGGTCTGGGATCATGCAGGTTTATGTGATGTTCGACCCCTTTGGCAAGTCCTACGTCCCATTCCTCCAAGGCAGGGGTCTCAAACTCAAATTAACTGGGGGCCGCTGGAGATAGAGTCTGGGTCAGGCCGGGCCGCATCAAGTATTCCAAAAAAAAAAAAAAAAAATTGTATTTAAGTATTCCAAAAATGGAGCACAACTGATCCAATCTTCTCAATCTTTATTATTAACGTTTCTTTTGAACTGTTCCTGAACTGTTTGAACATCCTTCTTCACAACATCTTCGTGATGATAGTCAAATTTGCTTTTTATTTTCTTTATACAACACTATTATATTGAATGTTTTTTTTCTTTTTTTTCCTAAAGGCATATTTCCTTTTATTATACTTAGAAAAACAATTACTGCTTTTGAAATACAAATAATTATTTCTACACATGTATATTGTCTCTTTTTTACTAAAATTACTGACTTTGCACATATCAAAGCAAACCTTCTTATCAACCTGTTGGACCAAGTTCATTACATGAACTAGTTCAAAGTTCAGTTCACAAATTTTAAAATGGACTAGTTAGTTCTTTTTTTCCATATGTTGCTGCGAGCTTCTTTTTTATTATTATGGTATTATTATTGCCACAGCCCATATACAACCACAGATAACAATAATTTTGTCGACGGGCAAAGTTTGCACAGTAAGATTTTCCCATCCTCACCGACCTCATAAAAGCCTTTTAAATGATCTTACGACGCCTCCTCGCTCCTCGGTTCACAGACACTACTAGAATGAACGAGTTCACTGTAACTTTCATCAGGCAGTAATACAGTAGGCTACGTTCAGTTCACGTTCGCCCAAAATATGAACGAGATCATGAACTATATCTTTCATTGAACGCGTTCAGACACAACGCATATTACAAGCTCAAAATGATTATTCTCACATTGTTTTAGAGCAGGGGTATCCAACACGTCGCTCGCGAGCTGTGGCCTGATTTGGTGGTGGTAGCTCGCCTTGTTCACATATCGCGCTCACATATTTTGCACGCTCAAGTACGTACGTTTCAGATGTAGGCGCGCATCAAGCGCCCTCATAATTGAAGCGACGCGCTCATTTTTTCCAGGCGCAGTATATTTGTACTTCGTGGTTGTCTATGACAACTGACAACAAACCCACCGTAAGCTGTCACGAGACTATATATGGTAGCCCAAACGGGATAAAAATATTAATAATAAAAAAAACGCGGCAAACGCAATGGCGGGCCGCACTAACATTAAACTTTAAAATCAAGTAGGGGGCCACAAAATATCATTTGCGGCCCGCGGGCCGCGAGTTTGAGACCTCTGCTCCAAGGAAAACACATTTCCTTTGTCCGACAATTTCTGACTTAACCTTTTCTTCCATTCTTCTGGAACACTGGAGTTTCCAAAATGAAACAATTCTGGATTAATAGTGGTAAGGACATTGTTACTCTTCTGAGCAATAGTCACTGTATCAGTTGATTACACTTGCGCTACTATAGTCCCAGGTGGAAGAAAGATGTCTCTAGAGGTCTCATTGTGTATTGGTACTCGAAGTTGATTCAAATTTTCCTCTTGAAAAGGTAAAACCACAGGGGGAATGAACAGTCAGGAAGGCAACTGATCATCTGCAGAAGTTTCCACAAGGAAAATGTCCTTTTGTATGGGCTTCTCACACTCTACTTGACATATTGCTTGGAGCTCCCCTTTTGAAGGTACTGTCAGAGAACCGGGTCCCACCCACTTTACTCTTCCCTGTGAACAGTCAGCACTCTCTTTTGATTTAGGTTTTTGCAGACAACACAACTCCTGATAAGGCGAACTGATCCTAAAGCTGTGAGCAATGCTGGAAGAACCAGTCTCTTCTGTTAGCGCCGCCAACCTTGTGAAAAAACTGGCATTTGTCCAAATTATCACTGGGACTAATTGGGGTCCTTGGGGCTCTGGACAGACCAAGGCTAGAATGGAAATGGTTTCCTCCACGTTGGTACCGGAGGTGGGGAAAGAAGCGTCAACCACAATATATCCCTTGTAAGGATAATTAGATGAACTGAGTCCCCATATAGATAATCCATGAAGTGGTTGAATTGGCACATCAAGCAAGTATTTAGAATACCAAGAGTCAAACACAATAGTGACTTGGGATCCACTGTCCAAAAGAGCTCTACATGGGTGTCCATTGAGCTTCAGGGACACTGTAGAGGTAGGTCCCACCAATCCTTTAGGGAGACATGCTATTTCTAAGGCATCAATCTGACTTTTCTTTGAAAAACAATCAGGTTTTCCTGCCTTATTGCAGTCATTTGCCGTTTCACTTCTTTCACTTTTAGCCTTCTTTAGTGAACGAACAAGCTTTTGGATCACTTTTGTCGAATTTTAAGGGGCTTGGCACCTAGTTGCGATGTGTCCATCTTCTCCGCATCGATAGCAGAAGAAGTCTTCCTGGATCTGTCTAAACCTGCCTTTGGGTGTCATAGACCAAGAGTTGGATGGCCTCTGAACTTGCTCAGGCGACTGGCTATGAGTTACACTCATAACACTAATCTTCTGCTGCAATTGCTTTATTTGATCTTTCAGAGATTGCACCTCCAAATCACGGTGGGTATCTACATGTGTCTTTGAAGAAGTAGACCCAGACTCCAGCAGCACAGAAGCAGCTGAAACATTTGGGGACCCTTGTACTAGCCTGGCTCTCAGATCTTTGATGTCTGCTTTTAACTCTTTCACCACAGAAAAGCTAAGTTTCCCTTCGTCATGACCCTGAACAGACTTTACAGTGGCTTTTATTTTCTGCCTTGCAGCTTTATTTTCCTCAGCTTCTCTGACCTCATTCAAAAGTGTCAAAAAGTTTGGTGGGTGATTTTTCCTCTCTCTAAGCCTCAGCTGCAGAAGCATTAGGTCTGACTCAACAGCCCCTCGAATTAGTTGCTCAACCCTAACTCGATCCAACATTTGTGGAGACACTCCACCTTTCTGCACAACTTTGTTTAGTGCTTTGTCTACTCTACGCAGAAAATCTGATAAGGCTTCCCCAGGGCATTGTCTTAAAAGGCGAAAGGCAAAATACAAATCCTCTCCTGTAAAACACTAGCTTCAGGATTAGAGAATCGTACTGCCTTAATGATCTCGAGTGCAGACCCTTTTAGGCTCTCTACTACCCTTCGTCTTTTCTCTTTTTCTGAAAACTCACTCAGCAATGATCATACGGGCTTGATCAACCCAGCCCTCCAATGTTTCTTCCCCTTGAGGTGTAGACACAGTGCCGGAAAAAGTGCGTAAGACAACAGTTCAGTGGGAACAAGCTCAGGGTTAATGATCTCACGACACTCGCATAACACCAGTTGTTTAAATGGGCTGGAACTTTCCTTGGTAGCTCTTACTCGCACTTTTCCCCAAGCTTTTACAGATTGTGTGACATCCTCAATATGTGCCACTTCCACCTCTGTTGACACTCCTACCAACAATATGGCATGAGTCTTATCAATCAGATCCTCTTCACACCAATTAGTGAGTTCTGCTTGGAAATCACAAGAGCCAGACGAATCCATCTTAAATTGCAAAACAGTCAGCAAGAGGTAAACTAGTTAAGATACCAACAAAATAAATTTGAGTTCCCCGTACGGGCCACCATTTTATGTAACACCCTACTCAGACAAAAGTTTCTTCTTTCCGGAGATATTTAGAGTGATCACACGGGTTCTTTTATTTTTGTGTCTCTCGACTAATTTTGGGAACTTGTTTTAAACTCAACTAACAATAGTCGAACCTCTTACTGATTTGAAGCACAGAAATAAAACCCTCAATATGAGTATGTAACAACACTACTACCACGATTTAAATCACAAACCCAAAATAATGAAATTACTCTGTTCTTTCACTATAAACAACTACAAAGTTTATTAAAGGTCCGTTGAATATAGAATAAAAATAAAAAATATGCAAATACGAAGAATTTCAACTTCCCTAGAGTATAAAAACACTCTCCAAAATGTCACAAATTAAATCACTTCAATATTCCAAATGGCAAGTTGCCTATGTAGTTTGATTTTAATTACATAAATTAACCCTTCAAATCAACA
This sequence comes from Pimephales promelas, assembly GCF_988280905.1. Classification (NCBI taxonomy): domain Eukaryota; kingdom Metazoa; phylum Chordata; class Actinopteri; order Cypriniformes; family Leuciscidae; genus Pimephales; species Pimephales promelas. The sequence continues at coordinate 13,868,244 of NC_142776.1, read as the reverse complement.
AATGACAACGGGATCATCTTACTCAGATAAACCAAAAATAGTCGTGGGCCCACACACACACACACACACACACACATTTTCACACAGTCTCACGTGCATGTTTTCCCCCACGTTGCAGGCCTGTAGCATTGCTTGGGTGTGTTGTGGCCTTTAAAGCAAACTCAAAATTGGCCCCTTCACTCTAAAAGAGCAAACAATAAAATAAATAATACCTGTAAGTCCCAAAGCTGTCCGTTTTTGGCTCTGGGCTGCTCTTGTGAAATGGTCTGTGGCTCCGCGTGTCCCACGTAGCCAGAGGAACTCTTAACCTCACGGTGATTCAGAGCGCTATCTGGTTAGTCATCATGCTTTAAAACGACTGTCTTTATAACGAGTTGCCTCAGAAACGCAGCGCTAAACTGCCGTCTCGTCCCAAGAGATCATATATCACTCTCTCTCACCCATCGCGGCAAAATTGAAAGATGCTGTCTTCGTTTTTAAATCAACAAAACATTAGTTTTTTCACACCTTACTCCTAAACAGTCAAATAAATTAGTCACAAATCACTTACTAACGGTTAGTTAGTCAAACAAACACCATTTAGGCGAATCAGTCCGATCTGGATTTTTTTTTCTTTTTACCTCCTCACTCAGCCTGTAATTTTTTTTCTCTCGCAACCACCAATCACCATCACGAATAGCTCTCTAGGAGGTGGGCTTTAGAAATCCCTTATCCAATAACCAAAAGAAATGATCAAACTTGCTTGTAAAAGCCACATTGTCCAGCAAGTACATTTCAACCAAACAAAATAACAAAACTGAATTTTAAAGAAACAGTCCACATATATTGATATCTGTGAATTACATCAAACATAACATAAATAGTATGTACCATATTTAAACTACATTAAAAAAATGCTCAACTTCACCTAGGTTACACGTGTAAACAAGTGGATTCAGAGAGAGAGCCATATCAGCGTTATGAAGAGGACGCGACTGTGCACCTTTCAGACAGCGCGTCTAGAACTGGATGAACCTGGTATTCGGTACCTAGAAAAGCTGGTACCGTAACATTTTTTTTTTTTAGTACCGACTTGGTACCGAAGTACCGAGTTTTTTGACAACACTAGCTGACACTATGTGTACATTCTGTGAGTGAGATCCCACCCTCTATGGGTGGGTTGAGAACATGCAGGACAGCCCTTACTACTGACTGTAGTCTTTAGCCTCTGGCCAAAAAATCCTCAGATGACGCAAAATGATGATTTGGAGGATTTTTTCCAGACAAAAAAATACATAAATCTCTCGTCTCAGGGGGATAATGAGAGTGGAAAGCACGGTAATTTGAAAATACTACAGGTTTCCTACCAATACAAAGCTTAATGCTAAATCCTGAAGTATCCCTTTAAACAGAAGAGTTAATGTACTGCTTCAGTATACAAAACCCATTAAATCATTTCATAATAGATGATTTGTACAGATTCAGCGTTGCAGAAATGATTGTTTTAAAGATTTTGGTTTTGACTAATTCCTTTTCATTCTCTCTCCACAGGCTCATTGTCATTATGTGGTAGTGAAGCTGTTTGAAGCTAAACTGAGTGAGATTGGGGATACGGCTGTCCACTCTGTGCTCAGCACTTTGGCTCTGCTTTATGCCCTTCATGGAGTCGCGCAGAACACTGGAGACTTTTTACAGGTTCTAGACCATACAGTATATTATAAGACATATTTAGTTCATATATTTTGATCAACCTAGAGTAACCTTTTGATTAAACTGTACCTGAGACTGCAGAGTTAATTTAATCGAAATTTAGATGTTGTGAAATGTTAAGATTTATTCATTAACAACCAGGGATGCAAACAGCATAATCGTGTCTTTTCCACGTTCAAGTTCATTATTCCAAATGTAGGTGTGCGGCAAGCGGGCTCATCATTGAAGCGACAAGCTCTTTTTTCCAGGTGGGGCGAGATGAAAACACCTTGACTTTTCAGAATGCCACAAGCGGCCACCACAGGTCATGTGACAAGAACCAACCAATCAGCTTCACCTTTTCGTAATAACATTAAAAGCTCAGTCAAAGTGAAGGATGGGTATGCAACCCAAACACCCGGGTGTTTTTATCTTCTCTGTAAATAAATTTTGTGGGAGAGCTACAGCAAGGGTTTTTCAGTCGTGGAAATCCATTAGCTACTAAATAACTTTTGTCGTTCTGAATAGCGCAGTGCACGGTTGCATAGCAACGAAAGACAAATTTTACTATAAGCTAATGTGCATTGTAAATGTCAGGAATTTATCTTTTTTGACTTTTTTCGATTGCTAAACAACAGTGAGCACAACTTGAGCTACATGTGCAAGAACTCAAACTCCAGTCTGCGCAGCTCAGTTCATGTGGACCGAACTCTAGTTCGTTTTTCATTGCTTAAACACAGTTTTCAAAAATCTACGCACTTATCCCATGACTTTAACCATAACCTGCACAACACTGTGGATTTACAGCACTTTGTCCAAATGCTTACACACATTGCTGTCGAATCTGTAAACCACACATTCAAAACAGAATAGATTTCAGCCTTGTACCTTTCACACACTGCTGATTGCAATTTCAGCTGAAAGGCTGAAAACCTGTGGCTGATGCTAGAGAGAGGCAGGATTAGCCACTCACTTATTTCTTCGAATTACAGTATGTACTTTTAATTTCTACCTTTTTTTTTCTCATTACTGTAATTCCATAAATTACATGTGTTTGCATCCCTGTAATAATAAAAATAAATAAAACTTGCCTGATTCAGGGTTATTTGAAAACTACAGGTATGTGTGTTTCAACAGGGTTGGAACTCAACTCTGTATTGTGGCCCTCCAGGAGCTGAGTTTGACAGCCCTGGGGCCTGTACCATAATGGTAATTGAACAAACTAAGTTGACAAACTTGAGTTGACAAATCTAAACCAATCCGAACAGGCTTTGTTGGTACCATAAAACTGATCACCAACTTTCTCCAACTCAGGCTTTGATCCTGAGTTCATGGAGCATGTGCTTAAACATCCCCTGACATGAAATTTTCACTTTCTGAGGTTTTGTAACATTAATATGAGTTCCTTTAGCCTGTATGGTCCCCCAGTGGCTAGAAATTTCAATCAGTGTAAACCGAGCGTGGCTATCTTTCTCTGCCTTTGAGAAAATGAAAGCTCAGGCGGGCTGATTTTGAACAATTAGGCTACACTAAACCGGCTGCATGGTATAGGCCCCTGGTATTGTACTCTTCTTTTTTTCTTTTTCTTTTAGCACAAATATGTGCTAATTAAGCTTTAACTATTATTGTTGTTATTATTACTGGTATTGTGACAAACAAACTGGTGGTGAGGTTTTGAAATTGATTTCTCTAAAACTAAAGCAATGACCGTGGAGTTTTAGAGCTTTTATCTTTTAAACGCATTCCAACTGTTCTAACTTTGAGCATTGTTTGTTTATTCTAGTGTGCTCCAAAAAGTTGACAACATTCATTTGAAGCAGATAAACACATTTACAGTCTTTCTATTCTGGTAAAACAGACAAAAAACTTTTGATGACTCTAAGATATAAATGCATTTTTGTCTAATTGTATAACACAATGCTGACAGGGTTGGGCCCTGTCTTGTGGTTCACAGGGTTGTCCCACAGATTTGCAGTATGCCACTGGACATTGAGACAGCTGTTCCTATACCAGCAGTTTAGCATATCTCTTCTAGGTGTAACAGCTGTTCCTGATCATATTTTTCTTCTTTGTCAGGCTGGTCTGCTAAGTGTTCCTCAGCTGACTCAGATCTCACAGAGACTGAAGGATCTCCTCTCTCAGCTAAGGCCCAATGCAGTGGCTCTGGTTGATGCCTTTGATTACCGCGATGAGATGCTTAATTCTGTTCTGGGGCGATATGATGGCAATGTCTATGAGCACATGTTTGAGTGGGCCAAGAAATCGCCTCTGAACCATACTGAGGTGAGTATATAGTGCATTGGATATCTGTGAAAAATGTTATTTTAGAAATGAGTATGTATCATAATCATGTCTGGTGAAGAATGTAATGGCAAATTGTGTTGTGTAAGTTAACTTTATTTTGGAAAATTAGATTACAAGAACCTCATATACATTTTTTTTTTTCTTAAGGTGCATGAGTCATACCACAAGTACTTGAAGCCCCTACAGTCCAAATTGTAAGCAGTGCATTTATGGGAGAAAGGGAAGAGTGTCCAACACAATTAATGCCGTTTGCTCTCACCAGCCCTAGATTTCCTTGCCATCTACTGTAGAAAATCTATTCATCCCATGTAAGGATTCTGCTCTCAGAGATGAGATTATTTTTTGTTTTTGATTCATTTTAAATGGGTATGGTTCCATTCTGCATTCTAATTATTTAGAGAAGTAGGTTCTCTATGCATTAAAATAAATGATAATTGAAGTGAATCCACATTCATTACTTTTTGTAATTGTATAGATTATTTGTTTTTTATGTAATATTTGCTTAAATTGTCTCTCTAGAGGATGTGATGTTAACTGAATAACTTGAGTCTGACTGCTATTAACTGAATAATTACGGTAAATATTTGAGTTCAGACATCCTCTTTAAAATCATGCCTTAATAAGACCCATAGACAGGAATGTTTTAATTTTTAATTTTGTAGCGAGAATCAAAATCAATGTATTGGTAGTTCTATTGCAATGATTTCCACCATTTACATAGAAGTGAATCTGTGATTATATTTTTTTCACACTGTTGTTATTTCAATTCTTATGCTACATTAATAAAGGAAAATTATAGCATTTACAGTTGTGTAAATTTGCAGAGTATTTTTAATTCATGAATTTAGGTAGTGGAATTTTCATTTCTAATTACAATTAGAATATTTACGTTAAATGAATTATAAACACATGCATTAAGAGAATATGGTAAACTCTGAAAGTTGTATTCCTCGTGCTAAAACAAATCTCATCTCAAATCTAGCTTTGGAACATCATGATGCTAAGTGAAGTGTGACAAAATATTCATTTTTCGGTGAACTATCCTATTAAGGGTAATGCACAGTGCACAGCTTGGGTCTACTGTAAAATGTATTGTCTTTCCTTCTGTCCTACACACAGAAGTCCTCTTTATGTTAAAAATAAATAAATAAATATATTAATTAAAATAAAAATCCTTAAAATGTTACATCTAAAGGATATATCTAATGGAAATCTGGATACTCAGGAGACTTATTGCATTAATTTTAAATCATTTTGTTAGTATTATTTTAAATACATGTTCTATACTTGGGAACCTGTCCTCAGCATGAAGTAACAATCTAAAACTTCCAAACAAAGTGTTTAAAAGTGCAACAAATTCAAAAATATACTTTTAAATTGAAAGGCAGAGATCTGTTATATATCAAAAATCTGTTCTATATCAGAAGCCTGTGCCGTTTTAAGTTCCAGTCGTGTCTGAAAAATTTATTTGCTGGAGTTTGTTTTTGGATGAGCGAGGAGGATTTTTCTTGAAACTTACCCAAGAATGTTTTTAGAGAATGTATTTTTTTTTCACTTCTAGCTCTTTACTAAACACTAGTAATACAGAATTGAAGACTTTTGATTTTTTATCAAATTATGCGTCAGTAGACATTATATGGTAGCTTGTGTCAAAAAATGATTTATAATGATTTCGGTTTTGACAGGTGTTTATGACAGGATATGAGGGTGGAAATAGGGGGTTTATGACCTTTTGGCCCAGCGTGGTTCCGGTGTGTTTAGTAATAATACGTTTTTATTATTGAAAATAATATCTACAGAATGATGAAATTATGAACAGACGATCCGCGGATATGATTTCGGATGGATCGGCAATGTCTGCGGGAGAGAATGAAAAGCGTTTAAAGAAATAGCATTGATGACAAAAAAGTTTATTAAGTATTTACAAGTACTTTTTAATATTGTGTTTAACTTAATGAGGTGTGCGTTATACAGTATGTCTACCTGGCTAGTCACTTGTTGCAAATTCTTTTTTAATAAATGAAAACCATTGTGCTTGAATAAAGCATATAAATAAATAGTGATTTAAATAAGATATGAATTAAATAAGATGTTAAATTTAAAAAGTACTTTAACATGTTGAGCTTAATGAGGAGATAGTAATGCATTTGGATAATGTTGCCGATTCTAAAGTCTTTCTGAGCAAGAAATGGTACAAATAGTTTTAAGAAATCAAAATCATTGTGCTTGATCATTGTGAATTCAACAAAATGTTGAATTCACTATAAGCATTGTAATCTAAAACACCCCAATATACTGTCTTAAACAGTTAAATAAAACAGTGAATAATAGTACTTCATTTGAAATAAGATGTTAAATTATCGAGTATAAGCATTTTTAATCTAATACATCATTGAAATAGGGTCCGCTTGGATGACCATCGGAGACGAGAGACAAGCCTGCACAACGAGAGAATGAATAAAAGCCGGGACATATAGTAGTATACTAAAACGCCTAATTGATTGTGTCATCTTTTTGGGATAGCAAGAATTGTCTTTTAGTGGACATGACGAGGGGAATGAGTCGATTAATTAGGTAATTACTTGAAGGTTACTTGAAGTTGTCTCTGCTATCAGAATTCTATGCTGACTTGCGACACCACTTTGCCACGGCCATCATTTTTATGGGAACATCGGGGAAAATCCAAAACGATCTAATAAATGCTGTTGCTGAGGTGCTAAATGATTCCATCAAAAAAGAGATTACCAACACCAAGTTTGTCGCAGTTATGGTGAATGAGACCACCGATTGCAGCAACTCTGCACAGCTGTCATTTCTTCTCCGGTATGTACTGACATCGGAGTAAAGAAAAGGTTTTTTTTTAAAGTTTGAGGATGTCACAGGGAAAAAACGAGCTCACGATCTAGCAGCTTCAGTACTTGAAGTGTTGGGTTGCTACGATTGCAAAACAAAGTTAGTTTTATTATTGGTACCAATTCTAAGTTAACCATATCAACACCACCCTTTCAAACCCCAAAACTGAGCCATATCCCAGCCTAATCTTACCCAAACCAAGACACAAAAGAACAAATAAGTCACAGAAAAATTCTATATTTTATTCAATTTAAATTTTATTTAACAATAATACAAAAAATAAATATTACACCTAGAATTGTGTAACAGTGTGAAGGCTATTTTTTTATTTTGTACATAGAAATCACATAGACTTTTGTACATAGATCATAGAAAGTGAGTGCCTTTAGGCCAGAGTTTCCCATCTTTTTAAGTAACTTTAATTTCATTGTTTTTATCAATCAATTTATATCCGCATCTAAATATTTTATATTTAATTATTTTAACCATAATTTTTACATTCAACCATGTATGGTTCTCCTGGTTCAGTTTTTTTGTAATGTTTTTTGTGATGTGATCAACTCTTTATTGTCTTTAAATAAAATAAAATCCACTCAAACATACTGACAGGGAAGGGGGAGTGACATATCATCAATAATTAAACAATATGAAAGGAGGAATAAAAAAGGAAACTTTATATAGTCATTTCTTTATATAGTCCAATATGTTGAAAGAAAAACATTATGCCATGCATCAATGATAGGTTTAGCTCCTGGTTCAGTTTTGCCATAAGTGGCCAATTGTTTATTGCATTTAGATGTAACCTCTAAACATTACCCAGGTTGAGAACTATAAAATTATGTGATTAATTTCATTCTTTCAATGTAGATATTTTAATAGTACAGTATAATTATTTTCTCTCAATCGCCAACGAATATGGCACATGGCACACATGTTAATGAAATGACTAGAAATACATGACTAGCAAATATAACTGCAAGCAGTGATTGCGGGGCCAAGCACCTTTTGCACACCACACACCCCAAATGCATACTCAACACCGCACACCCCACACGCACACACATGCACACCACACACACCAAATGCCCCACACATTCACATCAAACAAGGCACACCCCACACACACGAACACACACCGCACAACCCAACACCACACACACCCCACACACACGCACACCCAACACCACACACCCCACACACAAAGTTTTTGACTTAAACAAAGTTTAAGTCAAAAACAAACAAAAAGTCAAGTCACATTTATTTATATAGCGCTTTTCACAATACAGATTGTATCAAAGCAGCTTCACAGTGATAACATGAAAGTAGTACAACACAGATCAATAATATTGCTAAACACTAAATAACCCCAACTGAGCAAGCCAAAAGCAAGCCAAAAGCAAGGCGACAGTGGCAAGGAACCAAAACTCCATCAGATTGGATGGAGAAAAAACCTTGGGAGAACCCAGGCTCAGTCGGGGGCCAGTTCTCCTCTGGCTTACATTCATATTGTTTATATATAAATATTAAATATAAATATTGTTTATGTATAAAACGGCGCCATAACATATCGCAGGCGTTGAGTCGTTTCTTCACAGGCGTTGGTCCTCTCATCACAGGCGTTGGGGCATCCGAAATCCCCGTGAGAGGCTGGAGACAAAACTGGACCTGACGAACGCCATTTTTCTCGGGACAAGCGTCCCGAGATAACAGCAGAAAGGCAGATGGGAAATAATTAGCATAGCTGATGTTCATAATGATGTCCATTATACGGGAGTCGGTGTTAGAAACCACTATCTCACAAACTCTCCGTAACCTGAACTCTCCGCAACCCAACCATACGCGCCGATCCGTTTGACTAAGGCTGTCGAGCCCCACTGTCGCGGAAATGCGTATCAGTGGCAAACGGTTCCGTATGGCATAACAGAGGACTAAAAGGTAAGCATTATGTGAATGCTTGACTAAAGAGATGCGCCTTTAATCTAGTTTTAAACTGTGTCAGCGAGTCAGAGCCTCGGACTGTATCGGGAAGGCTATTCCAGAGTTTTGGAACTAAATGCGAGAACGCCCTCCCTCCTTTAGTGGACTTCGATATCCTAGGAATGACCAGAAGCCTTGAATTTAGTGATCTTACGGAACGCGGTGGATTGTAGGGCGAAAGAAGGTCCGTTAAGTACATAGGAGCTAAACCATTTAGGGCTTTGTAGGTTAGTAGTAGTAGTTTGTAATTGATACGGAACTTAATAGGTAACCAGTGTAGAGATGATACAATCGGTGTTATATGATCGAGCCCGTTCTCATCCCAAAGCGCCATATAGGACGCTTTTGCAAAAGCGTAAATATCCAACGCACATGGCACCCTTTAACGTGAAATGAGACGCAGATATATTTGGGCAGAAGGCGCCCCCTAGTGGTCTAACCCTTACCCTACACCATACCTAAACTTAACCATTAACCGAAGCGTCTCATTAGACGTTAAAGGGTGCCATGTGCGTTGGATATTTACGCTTTTGCAAAAGCGTCCTATATGGCGCTTTGGGATGAGAACGCGTTGTATGATCATATTTTCTTGACCTAGTAAGAACTCAGCTGCATTTTGTACTAACTGTAGCTTGTTTATTGAGGATGCAGGACAACCGGCTAATAAAGCATTACAGTAATCTATCTCGAGGTCATGAATGCGTGAACTAATTTTTCTGCATCAGAGATAGATAGCATGTTACGCAGCTTAGCAATGTTTCTAAGGTGGAAAAAGGCTGTTCTTGTAACATATGAAATATGATTTTCGAAAGACAAGTTGCGGTCTAGTATAACACCCAGGTCTTTTACTGTAGTGGATAAAGTAACAGGACATCCGTCTATTTTAAAGTTGTATTGTAAGAGGTTTTGTGAGTAGTTTTTTGGACCAATAAGTAATACCTCCGTTTTATCTGAATTTAATAGCAGGAAATTACGCATCATCCAGCATTTTATATCTTTGAGACAGTCTGTCATTTTAGATGAGTTAATGTTTTCATGTGGTCGCGATGAAATATATAATTAAGTGTCGTCAGCGTAACAGTGGAAATTAATTCCATGTTTTCTTATAATATTACCAAGTGGCAGCATATATATTGAGAATAACAGAGGGCCTAAAACCGATCCTTGCGGTACTCCATAGTCTACTGACGTTATCTTTTTGATTTTTTCCCATTTAAACAGACAAAATGAGAACGGTCCGATAAGTACGATCTAAACCAGCTTAATGCCTGTCCCTGAACACCAGTGTAGTTTTGTAGTCGATCCAAGAGTATTTTATGATCTATAGTGTCGAACGCAGCGCTAAGATCAAGTAGGACTAGTATTGAGATACAGCCTTGGTCAGAAGCTAAAAGTAAATCATTTGTAATTTTAACTAGCGCAGTTTCTGTACTATGATGCGGTCTGAATCCTGACTGAAATTTTTCATAGATATCATTTTCTTGTAAAAAAGAGCACAATTGAGCGGACACAACTTTTTCTAGTATTTTGGACATAAATGGAAGATTTGAAATGGGTCTGTAATTTGCCAAGTTATTTGGATCTGATTGCGGTTTCTTAATGAGATGTTTTATTACTGCCAGCTTGAATATTTTTGGAACATGACCTAAAGATAAAGATAAGTTAATAATATTGAGGAGAGGCTCTTCCACTACAGGTAATAGTTCTTTCAGTAGTTTAGTGGGTATTGGATCTAATAAACATGTTGTTGGTTTAGATGCAATGATAAGTTTATTTAGCTCCTCCTGTCCTATCGTTGTAAAGCGGTTTAGTTGTTCTAGAGGGGCCATCATTGAAGCTGAATCATAAGACACCATAGAGGATTGTACATTTATAATTGTGTTTCGGATGCTTTCTATTTTCTCATTGAAGTAATTCATAAAATCATATACTAAACTGTAACGGTATATTTTGCTCTGGTGATGTCTGTTTATTTGTTAATCTAGCCACGGTGTTAAATAAAAACCTTGGATTATTTTGGTTATTTTCGATTAGTTTGCGGAGATGCTCAGCCCTGGCTGTTTTTAGTGTCTTTTTATAACATGACATACTGTCTTTCCACGCGATTCTAAAGACCTCTAAATTAGTTTGTTTCCATTTACGCTCTAAGTTGCGAGTTTCTCTCTTGATAGCATGCGTAGCACTGTTGTACCAACCCGGTCTCATCCCAAATCGTCATATAACTGACGTTTTGGGACGTCTTTTGACCATACGTCAATATTCGCCTTTTTAGGGCCCCCTTAAACGTCGGTAGATGAGGTTATGGGATCCTAACTCTACCCCATACCTAAACTTAACCCTAAACCTAACCCGTCACCTAACTGACGTTAAAGGTAAAGCGTCAGTTGTATGACGGCCCGGGATCGCCATCTACCGACGTTTAAGGGGGCCCTAAAAAGGCGGATATTGACGTATGGTCAAAATACGTCCCAAAACGTTAGTTATATGACGATTTGGGATGAGACTGTGTTAGTTGTACCATGGTGCTTTAGTTTTCTCTCTAACCTTTTTTAATCTAATTGGTGCAACAATATCTAATGTACTAGTAAAAATTGTGCTTAAACTGCTAGTCATTTCCTCTAATTCATCTGTTTGTTTGGGTTCACTTAGCAGCTTAGATAGATCAGGTAAGCTATTTGAGAATCCATCTATAGTGGTTGGAAGGATTGTTCTGCCTGGTCTATAACGTGGCGCAATATGACATATTTCAGCAGTACGTATTATGCAAGTCACCATGTAATGATCAGTGACATCATCGCTTTGCGGTATAATATCTATATCAGTTGGATCGGTGCATGGAAAGAAACTATATGAGGATATATGTGCATATATGAAACCTATATGCAGTTTATATGCACATATATGCTGCATATATACAGCATATATGCACATATATGATAATATATATGCTGCATATGTGTGTATATATGACACATATAGGCAATTTTAGGTGCATATGCACATATATGATAAGATATATATGCTGCGTGTATATATGGCACATATAGGCAATTTTAGGTGCATATATGTGCATATACAGGCCATATAGGTCTCCTGCATTGCTTCTTTATATCCACACATAAGTGCTATATACAAGAGTATCCTATACTGTAGCTCATGGCAAGGATCTGGTCATTTGTAGCTCATCCACTCTAAACAATGCTGGGTTGTTTGAACCCAAATTTGGGTGAAATATGGACAAACCCAAATGTTTGGTTAAAAATCTAATTTCAAATTTTAACCCAAATTCAACTTTCACTTTCACTTTTTCAACTGTACATTTTTTTAATTGCATTTTTAACCCAACATTTGGGTTTGTCCATGTTTGACCCAAAGCATTTTTAGAGTCACTATATTGCTAAAATAAATAAATAAATATTTATATACATATCAGAATGAAAAGAAGAATAGGGAAAGAAGGAAATGTATAACAAAATGGTTTGTTGTTGTTTTTTTTTTTACCAAAAAGCCCTTTTTCCAATTTCAAGTCACTTTCCCATACACATCCACACATTCACCGATACATCCACCAAATGCAATGCAAATTGCAATGTTTTCTGTATTGTCTGAATGCAGTTTTTTTCTGGCTGAAAGGTCATTACAGTCAAAATGTAGCAAAAAAAAAAAAAAGTGAATAGAACCCCAGATAGCAAACTGACATTGAATCAACGTGGAAATATGACATCGAAACAACGTTGATCTGACATTGTTTTGCTCATCGAATTAACGTTGAACCAACGTCAGACGCGTCATTCTTTCAAAACTAACGGAAAATCAACTTGAAATCAACGCGTTGTTTATGAAAGCAAACCAATTTTCGATTTTCATTTAGCTTTGAAGAATGCCGCGTCTGACGTTGGTTCAACGTTAATTCGATGAGCAAAATCAACGTTGTTTCAATGTCATGAGAGACGTCGTTTCCACGTTGATTCAATGCCAGTTTGCTATCTGGAACGTACATTCAAATAATCATCATCATCCCACCATCCCATCATCTATCTATGGAAGCTTGTTTCCGCCACTGAATGAAAAATATAAAAGGTAATTGCGACTTTTTATCTCACAATTCGGACTTTTTTTCTCACAATTGTGAGTTTACTTCTCGCAATTCTGACATTATTTCTCAGAATTGCGAGATGGAAAGTCAGAATTGTGAGATATAAAGTCAGAATTGCGTGATATAAAGTCGCAATTGCGAGATATAAAGTCAGAATTGCGTGATATAAAGTCGCAAGTGCGAGATATAAAGTCAGAATTGCGTGATATAAAGTCAGAATTGCGAGATATGAAGTCAGAATTGCGAGTTATAAACCCAGCTAACAAAAACACGTCCCCAGAACGTCCCCTGAACGTCTTCGTGTAGGGTTCTTTAAACGTTCTCAGGACGTCGCAGGGGACGTTTGCGGGACGTTCGCGGGACGTTCACATGACGTCGCGTGGGACGTTTGCGGGACGTTCAGCAAACATTCGGGGACTTTTCAGACTTCTATAGTGAACTTTAACGTTCACTAGAAGTATTTTTAACATATTAACTACCCAAGGAACAAACACACAACAAGGAATATCAGGAAACAAAATAATTTTATTTTCATTATCAAAAAAGAGCGTGTGTGTTTGCGTGTTCGGTTGCCAGGTTCAGATGATGGTCAGTTCAACTCTGCTACTGAGCAGGGCATCAGCATGGAACGATCTAGGAACACAACAAACCATTTGTCACATAGCCAACAGTTATCTTGTTGCTGCTGAAATCACATAATTTTTCTTTTTATCAATATTTATTAACCATTAGCTAGTTTCAGCCGTGTAAGTGACGTCATCGATTAACATTAATAAAACGTAACGTTTTATGTTAAATACATACGTTTTTAGCTCACTTCCAAGCAAAATATTTAGGCTACAAAAATATCAAAACCTCTAATCAACACATAAAATGTGATTAAAAGCCCAAACATTCATAAACAAAAGCTCAATCTATAACGTTAGCCTTACGTTAACTCTTCTGTAGCTAAACGGTTAGTGATGCTAATGGATTTTTTCGAAGACACTAACCCATTTCTATAAAGTAACGTTAAATATTAAACAGAAGCGTGCCAGTTAAAATTAAGACAAGTGTCAAGAACAGTCGTGTGTATTATTTGTGTGATTTTAGAGACTAAACTCACCTAATAGTCAGGGAGCCAAAGTCTCAAAAGCTCTATAAAATGGGTTGAACCTGACATGGTCTGCCATACTTTTTATTTGTGTTTTTTCTGTTAACTTTGACCCTAAGAACAAATAATTGGAGGGTCTGCTCTGCCGGAAATATCGCGAAAAAAAATTGTGGCCATTTTAGTGTACACACCCTTTATTTTTTATCAGAAAAATGTGAAAAATTATTTTTTTCATCAAATCCTTAGTGGGTTGGGTAGGTTCTCAATAAATGCATTCCAGATACACAGAACACATGTGCGGACAACATACAATGAAAAAATAATTCTTAAAACACATTTCTACATGATTTTGCATCAATTTAAGGCAAAAAACAGGCGTTTTTTTCACTTTTTTTCCACTATTTTCATCTTTACTTCATTGGCAATCAACTATTCCATTAAGTTATGACATCAGGCAATATGCCATTCTTTTCACCAAACACTATACTCATTCCACATAAAAAATGATAAAAATCCAAACAAAATCAATGGATCTGTGATGATTTCACTACTAGTTGGCGATCAACAGGCTCAGAATTTCAATAGAATTTTAGACTACTCTCAAAATTCTTAAAAACATGCTGGATATTTAGCATCATGGCTCACTTACAAACACACAAACACACACACACGCGTGATCTTAGTAATTTTTATGAGTTTGGAACAACCAACCAACGGTTACCAACGGTTACCAACAGACTTAGACCGGTAGGTCTGCCCAAGTTTTGGGAAAAGAATGGTAATATGGATATTGTAATGGTATACCTGAAATGACCACACCAGTCTTCAAACAATAATATTTCTTATGATTCTTCATCCCAAACGTATCCCTGCAGCAGCAGCATTCATTCTCTACTAGTTTACTTAGCTAGCTTTAGCCGTTTTAGCTAATTTCGGTGGTTTCTTTAAACGGCATTACTCCTCACAGGTATGGGGTAGAGAGTAGAGACTTACTTTTTTTAAATGATCAGAATATTATGCTCTAAGAGAGGTATGTGTCCTATATGTTCAATAAGCTTCGACCAGAAGTTGAAAAATTGCCAAAATTTCAACTGGACTTGTTAGGTAAAGAAATAGATATGAGAATAAATGCTGCTACAGGGATACGTTTGGAGCGAGGAATCATTGGAAATAAACTTGTATGAAGCCTGGTGTGGTCCTTGAAGTGTTTTCATGTCAGACAGATAGTAGGCTAGTAAGGATAGCTAAAGGCTACACCAAACGTTAACTGCCATTAGCAATTAGCTACATGGCTAGTTGTTACATTCAGGTTTAGAAAGTTTAGCTAGTTAGCTTGTGACATGAATGGCCACACAGACAAAAAAAAAAATATATATATAGCTATATTGGATATCAGACTGTACACAATACTGAGCAATTCAAATGTTCTGTAAAATGTAAACATACTATATATTATGCATAGTTTGTTTTTGTATATAGTACTGTACAGTATATGGAGTGAGTGATTTGTCAAAAGCTGGTTACCTAGTAGTGTCAAACATCTACATTTCTTTCACCTGAATGCACAATATTTTCCATTGGCAGATTTGGTTCTGATCTTATTGGGTTTGCTGTGGAGGAAAAGGTAATGAGAAGAGAAGGCATCAGACGATTGGAAAGGACTGTAGAGGAGTGGAGGATTGAACAGAAGGGAAGAGTAGAATGAGGAGAGTAGAGTGAAGAGGACAGGGGTGGACTGAACAAGAGAGAAGAATAGTAGATGAAAAAAGAGGATATGTAGTTATTAAGGTGTGGTGTTCTGGGTGGTTTCTAGGGTGTTTCTATGTAGTTGTTAATGTGTTCTGGGTGGTTTCTAGGCTGTTTCTATGTAGTTGTTAAGGTGTTCTGGGTGGTTTCTAGGGTGTTTCTATGTAGTTGTTAAGGTGTTCTGGGTGGTTTCTAGGCTGTTTCTATGTAGTTTTTAAGGTGCTCTGGGTGGTTTCTAGGCTGTTTCTATGTAGTTGTTAATGTGTTCTGGGTGGTTTCTAGGGTGTTTCTATGTAGTTGTTAAGGTGTTCTATGTGGTTTCTAGGGTGATTCTTTGTTGTTGTTAAGGTGTTCTGGGTGGTTTTCTATCTGGGATGGTAAATGCTTGGAATGAACTGCCATTCAGTGTTCGTCCATCCTTTGTGTACTCTGGGAAGTCAAGGTTATCAAACTGTGTGAATCGCCCAACCTTCAGGTTCGTTGGTATGAAGGCACCATCCCTAGTTGTCTGCTCTTCAACTGCCATTGCCATTGTTTTAAAATATATATATACGTATGTACTTCTGTGTAGCTGATGCTGTTCCTAAATCTATTTAGGAGTGACAGTTGACTTGCTTCTGGTTTCTTTAACGGCTGTCCCAACGTGTTTCAGGGATCTTGGCAACTGCTTGGCAGACATCCTGGGCAAGGTTGAGAACTTGTTCTTGCTGCTTAGGACTAACTTTCACCCGGCCGTCTTCACCTAACTCTGGAGATGCATCTGTTATCATCCATTCCAGGTGGTTATACAGGTTAGAGCTCAATTTTTGGGATGCCCGCAGGTATGATATCTTGCTGCAGTGTCGGGTCTTCAGTCATACTACCAGCGATCTGGTGACTCCCTCTGGCTTGAGCTGTTCTGGCTTGTCTTGCTTCCTTCAGGGCCTGCTTATGTTGGTCCTGGAGTTCCTAACGTATTCTAGTTGCTGTGTTGTAGGAAGAGACTATGGTGTCAACTCACTTTCTTCTTCATATTCTGCAAGACGTATGCAGAGTATTAGGGTGGTGATGGCGCAGTGGATAAGACACATGCCTTTGGTGTGAGATACCCGGGTTTGAATCCACTGCGAGATACCAATGTGTACCTGAGCAAGACACTTAACCCCTCGTTGCTCCAGAGGCGTGAGACTTCTGACATATATAGCAATTGTAAGTCGCTTTTGAAAGCGTCAGATAACTGTAAATGAATACTCTGCCTCTTCCGTTTTCTCCTTAAGTTCCTTCAACTTTGAAAGCATGCAGCCAACATTCATTTATGCTGAGCAAATAAAACATAATTTCTGTGGCACAACCATTATTTTAAAAATACCACCTACTTCATAGTGCCTTCTAAGGTGGGCAATCAAGGACTAATATCTGTATGAGGTAACATTGTGAACTCCATGGCTTTCCAAGTATTTATGGAATTCATCCCTCAAAGCTGTAACGAAGAATATGGCATTCAGGTCTGGATGCTGGTGCCATAGGGTGCTCACTGGGGGAAACGCATACTTGCGTAGGTCCGGGGACCAGCTGTGTGCCAGAGCATCCGTGCCGAGAGTGCCCTCGGTCAGAGAATAGAACAACTGATAGTGAGACTTGTCCGGGGCGGCAAACAGATAAACCTGTGGGGTCCACACTGAGGCCTGGATGATGGCTGCTGCTGGGGCTTCACAGGAGCGGAGGATGCCCCAGGAGGTCGACCTCAGTGATGAGCGGATGGAGGGTCTGCGACCAGTGAACGGGTGGGGCAAAGCTCTCAACCGCGTCGCCGAATAACCCAACCTGGGACCGAGGGGGATCCAGGAACCGATTCTTAATGGTGTCTCTCATATCGGCCAGGTTGAGCCAAAGGTGGTGCTCATGGACCACCAAGGTGGACATCGCCTGACCAATGGAACGTGCGGTTTCCTTCGAAGGGGGCAACACACCCGAATCCTCATCTCCAGAGGACTGAAGCTCCCCCTACGATGCTGTGATCGACATCTGATCATCAAGCGGAGCCCCAAAGGACATGGCTGGTAGTTGCAGCACTTGTAAGGTGTGAGGGACCCAAGGAGATTGCCTCAGTGGGGAAGTCCTCACATCAATCCTCAGATCACCCTCAGATCACCCTGCTCATGCACAGAAGTAGGTTTATTTTGAGGTCCAAAATAAAAGCTAGATCGGGCATAGGCGAGGGGACTGCACCTCCCTTGAGGTAAGCAAGTCTCAATCTCAGCACAGTCATAGTCATATTCCCGCAATGAAAACATGAACTATTCACAAAAGTTGCCTCAGCGTTGGGCAGCCCAACACGAAAAGGAACTATTGTGACCATCTGCTGGCGCCAGGGAATGACCGCATCCATAAACGCACGAGCGGAAAGACATCCTGAAAAGAATGCAGGGTCACGCTTGTGTTACTCTTTTAGTGAAAACAAAAAAATTGAAATTCTTTCAGTGCCAAAGTACCCAAGCATAGCCGCGGTATAATCGGGGTACACTCTCAAAGAGGAACGCCCACCAAGACCGACACACACACACACACACACACAAGCAATGCTGTGAAAACAGCAGTTGTGAGCTGTAAAATCCTTGAGGCCACCACTGATCGCACAGTCACACCAGCACTGGATACAGAGTCTTGCTTTTCTTGAATCTTAAACATTGCAGCAGTCTGCAGAACTCAGTCAGATGAAAGCTTGGCTCCTAAGTGAAAGACAATGTGTGCGTGCGCCCGCTTCCTGTTTATACCCACGCTGCGGAGCGGGGCACGTAATGCGATCCCTGAAGTGGTCCCGATTACGTTGTCACGTCGATGTTACGCCGCATGTGATCGACTGAAAGGGAACTAAAATTTTACTAGTAGGTACTAAATCAAAACTGCGGAATTGTGGAAGTTTTAAACTTACTATCGCCGACTCTGTTATCTTTCTTTCTTCTCAGGTTAAGAGTCTGAGTGTCATCCTGTATTCATAAACTTCAGATGGTTCAGAATTCAGCAGCTCGGATCATTACACAAACACTGTTGAATGAGCATATTTCTCCAGTTTTAGGGAACCTTCATTGGTTTACTTATTGCTTATTGTAAGGTGTTCTTGAGTGTCTTGAAAGACGCCCACAAATAAAATGAATTATTATTATTACTACTAGCTTTTGACAAATCACTCACTCTATATACTGTACAAACAAAACAAACGATGCATAATTTATAGTATGTTTACATTTTACAGAACATTTGTATTGTTCAGTATTGTGTACAGTCTGATATCCAATATAGCTATATAGTTGTTTTTTTTGTCTGTGTGGCCATTCATGTCACAAGCTAACTAGCTAAACTTTCTAAACCTGAATGTAACAACTAGCCATGTAGCTAATTGCTAATGGCAGTTAACGTTTGGTGTAGCCTTTAGCTATCCTTACTAGCCTACTATCTGTCTGACATGAAAACACTTCAAGGACCACACCAGGCTTCATACAAGTTTATTTCCAATGATTCCTCGCTCCAAACGTATCCCTGTAGCAGCATTTATTCTCATATCTATTTCTTTACCTAACAAGTCCAGTTGAAATTTTGGCAATTTTTCAACTTCTGGTCGAAGCTTATTGAACATATAGGACACATACCTCTCTTAGAGCATAATATTCTGATCATTTAAAAAAAGTAAGTCTCTACTCTCTACCCCATACCTGTGAGGAGTAATGCCGTTTAAAGAAACCACCGAAATTAGCTAAAACGGCTAAAGCTAGCTAAGTAAACTAGTAGAGAATGAATGCTGCTGCTGCAGGGATACGTTTGGGATGAAGAATCATAAGAAATATTATTGTTTGAAGACTGGTGTGGTCATTTCAGGTATACCATTACAATATCCATATTACCATTCTTTTCCCAAAACTTGGGCAGACCTACCGGTCTAAGTCTGTTGGTAACCGTTGGTAACCGTTGGTTGGTTGTTCCAAACTCATAAAAATTACTAAGATCACGCGTGTGTGTGTGTTTGTGTGTTTGTAAGTGAGCCATGATGCTAAATATCCAGCATGTTTTTAAGAATTTTGAGAGTAGTCTAAAATTCTATTGAAATTCTGAGCCTGTTGATCGCCAACTAGTAGTGAAATCATCACAGATCCATTGATTTTGTTTGGATTTTTATCATTTTTTATGTGGAATGAGTATAGTGTTTGGTGAAAAGAATGGCATATTGCCTGATGTCATAACTTAATGGAATAGTTGATTGCCAATGAAGTAAAGATGAAAATAGTGGAAAAAAAGTGAAAAAACGCCTGTTTTTTTGCATTAAATTGATGCAAAATCATGTAGAAATGTGTTTTAAGAATTATTTTTTCAGTGTATGTTGTCCGCACATGTGTTCTGTGTATCTGGAATGCATTTATTGAGAACCTACCCAACCCACTAAGGATTTGATGAAAAAAATAATTTTTCACATTTTTCTGATAAAAAATAAAGGGTGCGTACACTAAAATGGCCACAATTTTTTTTCGCGATATTTCCGGCAGAGCAGACCCTCCAATTATTTGTTCTTAGGGTCAAAGTTAACAGAAAAAACACAAATAAAAAGTATGGCAGACCATGTCAGGTTCAACCCATTTTTGAGACTTTGGCTCCCTGACTATAAAAGCAGTGAAAACAGGGAGAGTCGGAGTTTTGCTATCTGCACTGGTGACCCTCCGTTTCCATGGCAACTCAACTTCACGCGCATGCCCGAAACGCATCAAGTCATACATTTACAAACATAAATTAGAATTATAACCTACTTGAATACAAATATCATTATTAAAGCATGAATCTAAAACTTATTTTGATTATCACTCCGGGACAATGGAACTTTTAATTAAGATTTTTTTATTA
Source organism: Pimephales promelas (assembly GCF_988280905.1). Classification (NCBI taxonomy): domain Eukaryota; kingdom Metazoa; phylum Chordata; class Actinopteri; order Cypriniformes; family Leuciscidae; genus Pimephales; species Pimephales promelas. The sequence continues at coordinate 13,847,641 of NC_142776.1, read as the reverse complement.
TTGTTTTTGCGAACACTCAAGCATATCTCATTTGAACATGTGCTAAAAATGCTAATAGGCAGTATTTTTATACCACCAACACTTATGTTTTTATGGTTTTGCACCATAATGTCAATAAAGTGCACGTCCTCAAAATGTCCCCCGGAGAACGTTATAAACCGGACCAAATGCGGACGTCCTCCGAACGTCCCCCGGCGAACGTTATGAACCGGACCAAATGAACGTCCTCGGAATGTCCCTCAGCGAACGTTATAAACCGGACCAAATGCGCACGTCCTCCGAAAGTCCCCCGGCGAACGTTATAAACCGGACCAAATGCGGACGTCCTCCGAACGTCCCCCAGCGAACGTTATGAACCGGACCAAATGCGGACGTCCTCGGAATGTCCCCCAGCGAACGTTATGAACCGGACCAAATGCGGACGTCCTCCGAACGTCCCCCGGCGAACGTTATAAACCGGACCAAATGCGGACGTCCTCCGAACGTTCCCCAGCGAACGTTATGAACCGGACCAGATCCGGACCTAATTAGACGTTCGCAACGTCCGGAGGACGTCCCCTGTTTGCTGGGAAGTCAGAATTGCAAGATATAAAGTCAGAATTGCAAGATATAAAGTCAGAATTGCGAGATATGAAGTCAGAATTGCTAGATATAAAGTCGCAATTGCGTGTTATAAAGTCAGAAATGCATGATATAAAGTCAGAATTGTGAGATTTAAACTATTCTGAGGGGGAAAAAAGTTAGTCTTTTTTTCAAGTCGCAATTGCGAGTTTATATCTCACAATTCTGAGAAAAGATGTCAGAATTTCGACATATAAACTCGCAATTATGTGTTATAAAGTCAGAATTGCGAGATGTAAACTCGCAATTGTGAGAAAAAAAGTCACACTTCTGTCTTTTTTTCTCAGAATTGCGACTTTATATCACACAATTCTGACTTTATATCTCGCAATTCTGACTTTATATCTCGCAATTCTGACTTTATAACACACAATTCTGACTTTATAACTCGCAATTGCGACTTTATATCACGCAATTCTGAGAAATAAAGTCAGAATTGTGAGATATAAACTCGCAATTGTGAGAAAAAAAGTCAGAATTGTGAGAAAAAAAGTCAGAATTGTGAGATAAAAAGTCACAATTATTTATTATATTTTTTTATTCAGTGGCGGAAACAAGCTTCCATAGGGTATAAGTGCTGCATATTATGACCGTTCTAAAAGCTTGCTTTTATTTTGATATTCCATATATACTATTACTTCCGGGTCACGTGACCAACCTGTCTGTGTTTTAATGTAGATCTTCAAACGGAAAATGGAAAAAGGAATTTCAAAAAACCAAAATCGGACTGTTATTTGATTTTGTTTTTTTCGTTTTTCGTTTTTGGATTCAGAACCAAAAACGGGGAAACGGCTCTTTTTTTCCGGTTTCTTTGTTTTTGGTTTGAAACAAACGAAAAAAGGGTGGTTTCTCGTTATTTTGTTTTTTGTTTCAAACGAAAAAACAAACTATCAAAACGTACACGGACCCCTCTGCCATACCTGTCTGCTGTTCATTGACCTTGCCTGTACTAAGACTACGTTTTTGGAATAAAGCCTTGCGAATGGATCTGCATGTCTCTCCTCTGGTTTGTTCCGTTACAGAATATCCGGCCAAACAAGGATCCAGCGGCTTTTCTGAAGAACACTGGTCAGGTATGAACCTTGCAAAATGATTACTTGCCCTAAAGCAGGGTATGAGACCTCTAGAGGCATATATTCAGGAGTTTTTGGATTTAGCATATTTTTCCTAATCTGCCTGATTCCGTTCTCATTGACTTTTTTGTGATGGCATAAATCAACTCCTAAGATCTCAAGTTATCCTTGAGGGTCCTCGTACATCGCTCTGTCACTTTTTAGATTATGCTCTTCTGTTAATTGGCTCGTCTTTCACAGTGGGGGTCAACGGAAGAATGCACCATTACCTCTGTGCCTATAGCAACAGATCTTCCAGAGCCTTGTTCCGTCTCAACAGATCTTCCAGAGCCTTGTTCCGTCTCAACAGATCTTCCAGAGCCTTGTTAGATCTCAACAGATCTTCCAGAGCCCCGTTACATCGCAGCTGATCTTCTATAGCCCCGACAAGTCACAATTGATTGTCACGAGTCAAGCCAAGTCACAGTTGATTGTCACGAGTCAAGACTAGTCACTGTTGATCGTCATGAGTCAAGCCGAGTCACAGTTGATCATCACGAGTCAAGCCAAGTCACAGTTGATTTTCCAGAGTCTCATCATGTCACCACTGACCAGCCAGAATCTTCTCACATCCTGTCTGCCACACCCAGATATTCAAGGTCAGTGCTTCGATTTCCCAGCCTGGTTTCCAGTGTGAGGGATGCACCACTGGTGTCTGCACGCGCAGCTAGTATCCCCAAGCCCACTCAATTTGATCCTTCATATCCTGCACCGATTACCCTGTCAGAAGCGCTCCCCATGATGGGGATCGCTCTATGTTGCATTTGGGCTGCGTATACCACCTCAGAACTGCCCCAGGCTAAGGCACCCGCTGCAGTTAATCCAGAGGTGGCGGCACGTGCTGCAGAACCTCTTGAAGCGGTGGTGTTTGCTTCAGCCACTTGTATGGTGGTTACGCCCAGCAATGTCCTCTCAGCCTGTCATGTCATGGTCAAAAGTACCATAGATGTGCATGGTACCTGTCCTGTTAATGAACTTTACCAGATTCTTGATGCTACCACTGTAGATTCTTGATGCTACCACCTTTGGAGGTGTCAAAGGTAACTGTTTATGAATCTTTGTCCTGTCTTGTCACGGCTATGGAGGCCATCTGTAAATCCTTATCTTGTCCTGTTACCGATCCAGAGACCGTTCATGTCGTGTCTTCCGAACCTTCGCTCCACGTCTGCCCTGCCCAGCCGGAGCTTCACGTCAGCCGCGTCCAGCCAGAGCTTCACGTCAGCCACATCCAGCCAGAGCTTCACGTCAGCCACGTCCAGCCAGAGACGCTTCACATCGCTTTTGCCCAGCCAGAGACTGTTCTTGTCGCTTCTGCCCAGCCAGAGACTGTTCACGTTGCTTCTGTGCCCATGTCCTGTGCCCATGTCTGTGTTTGTTCCTGAGCCAGTGTTTGCTGTTCCAGAGCCGGAGGCAGAGCCAGTGTTTGCTGTTCCAGAGCCGGAGGCAGAGCCAGTGTTTGCTGTTCCAGAGCCGGAGGCAGAGCCAGTGTTTGCTGTTCCAGAGCTGGAGGCAGAGCCAGTGCCTGTGCCTGTTCCAGAGCCGGAGGCAGAGCCAGTGCCTGCTCCAGAGCTGGAGCCAATGTCTGTTCCAGACCCAGTGTTTGTTTCTCTGTTTGTGTCTGTCCTTGTGACCATTTCTGTTCCTGAGCCAGTGTCTGGTCCTGAGAGGGTCTGCTCCGCCCTTGCCGGCCAAGGGGTCTGCTCCGCCCTGGCCGCCCAAGGGGTCTGCTCCGCCCTGGCCGCCCAAGGGGTCTTCACCGCCCTGGCCGCCCGAGGGGCCTCCCGCTCGTTCAGATCAAAGGGGTAATCCATCGACCGGAAGTTGAAGCCTCGCGGGAGCTGACATCTTGTGGCAGAACTTCACTTGCGTTAGCATTTCCATTGACTCCCATTCATTTCGGCGTCACTTTGACAGCAAATAACTTTACCTCTGAGGCGTTTGAAGACCCCATTTGTCCTTTATTTATTTCTAAAGAAACACGACAATGTATGAAAGGCTCCATTACCTTGTAGCTTATGTTATGGCCCCGTAGAAGCAGTTTTAGTGAAAGTAGGCTAACGATTGCGTCATACCCACGCGACTCTCTGTCGCACAGTAGAGAGATTACCGTATGGACAGGAGGAGAAGCTCACGCGCAATCGGGGCAACGTGGAGGCAAAATGACAAAATAATTAATCAGAATACCTAGCAAAAGTGTCTCCTGCTCCTAGCTCATGGACAGCTCCTACTCACACTCTCGGCTCTGCAAGTTTCAGAAGCGAATGATTCAAATTTCTCGTGCCACAGCACTAGAAGACAGACGGTTTGCTCTCGTCACATCTACGTCGTCAAGTTCTGTTTGAGTCTGCGCGTCAGGGACAGAAGTGCTAAAAAATCGCCAAAAACGGGCTTCAATCGTCTCAATGGAGTTCCAATGAGATGGCTCTGTCCATTTCTTATACTGTCTATGGTTCAGATGAGAGAGGAGAACGCGGCTTACAATAAAGGTGAATTTTATGAAAAATAAGGCTTTAAAAAAAGAAAAACCACAAATACATGTTGCACCCCATAAACACAATCATGCAAAGAAAAAAAGCAGTAAACCACCCCTTTAAGTTGTTTTTGATAGAGGTGGATTTTTATTTTAAGTCTCTTAATTTAATTAAAATCAAGAAATGCATATCAGTAATGAACATTCATTCAGAAATTTTTAATGGTTAATATGTCACTAGAACTATTTGTCATTTTTCTTATTTTTTTCTCTGTTTTTCAACCTTTAATGTATTGTATAGATACTGTTATAATGAATGTGAACTGGAAAGACTGAAATGTTGTAGTTATATTTAAAATAATAATATTAATAATAATAAAAATAAATAAATAAAAATAAAGAAACGGCCCGTGCTGTACATTTCTCCGGATTTGAAAGTTTGTGGAAACTGTTGGGATAATGTTAAGTATCTAATAGAAATATAGTTATTTTTGCTATTTGAAGAGTTCAGATGCAAAAGCCTCTAAATGCCATTTGAAATTTTCTTCTTTAATGATGATTTTTATCAAACTTGTATATTTAAGTTCAGTAATTTCACTTAAATAACAATTAATAAGTAATTAGCATTGCCATTTAAGTGAAATTACTGAACTTAAATATACAAGTTTGATCAAAATCATCATTAAAGAAGAAAATTTCAAATGGCATTTAGAGGCTTTTGCATCTGAACTCTTCATTTTCAAAGCAGAAAAAAAAAATATATTGTGCCTTTAAAGGCCCAACTTTCTTTAATAGGGTTATATTGAAGCTGAACAGAACATCTGGAAAGGCATTTATTAAATAAAAGCCAGTGGGAAAAGTTTAACAATACATATTTGAGGATTACAGGAAAACTAATATATCAATTGAGATTACAGTGTATTAGACACAGTCCAACTGCAGTCTTTAGTTTATGTTGTTCAGCAAAGAGTGCAATACTCTATAGCTATAAGTAGAGTTTTGAATGAGTGCTCTAATCAATATTTAAAATATTGTCTAGATATAGGCAGGCAGCTCACTGGTATTTGTAACATATTATTTTTTTCGTTCTTGATGATCTCTAAAATCAGTAATAATAGGCTAATAAAAAAAAGCTTAATAAAGTTTGATAATAAAAAAATAAATAAAATAAGTGTGTAAACTGATCCAGTGATCCAGGGTGTAGATGAGCGGAGAACTCTCCCATTTCCCATTCGACGTCATGTAGGAAGCGCGGCAGGAAGGGAGGAGAAAATGAACCCGGCTTTCTCGCAACACTTTCTTTTTCATGAACATATTTTAAGCATACTAGCAACTTACTACACATACAATTACAACGTTTATATACCTTTTTAAATGGTTAAACTTCTTTTAAATGAGTCCCAAACGATTCGGGTTTCCCTGCTAAATCAGTAATGTGTAAATGAAAGAAAAGCAAAACGCATGGTGCTGGAGCCCCCACGGCACAGAAGAGAAAGAGTCACTATCTTGGAGCGCTTCTGGAGGACGTGCACTCATTTCTGTTAGGTGAGGCAACACGAATGGACCCTGTTAAAAGTGAATTTAACCCGCTTTTTATTAGATATATTTAGCTGAGCTAAAACGTAAACAAATGTAGAGATACAAAGTTAACGACAACCCATATTGTCATGGGTTCAGCCACTTAGCCTAGTCTCACTATTGTTGTTTGTTATCCGATAGGCTACTGTTTGCGACGGGGCAATGTAACTGTTTTATAAATCTATGCTTCAAAAACTTACTGCATTAGAAAATGGAGTGACTTTTGTATTTGTGAATTTTTCAATTTTGAGGAAGCGGTTGTGAAATCGAATTAAAGTGGTTTCAGATAAGTTATGCAACGTGACAACAGAGGCGCAATGTAGACAATGTAACATTACATGAGTGCCACACCATGAACAATGAGGTCTCTAATCGAGGCAAATATACAGTAAAATATGCCCACGTGTTGTATAGTAACGCCCATAGACCAGTGGATCTCAACCTTTTTGTCTTCAAGGCCCACCAATGCACAATATTTGAAGTGCCCATTCCTCCCCACTCACAATTTCTACCCTATTTAGAGCTTTGCATAATTTGAAAGATGTAGGCTATATCCTTTAGAAATAACCAGACATATCTTGATCCGTTGTTATTTTAGCTCATTTAAATGTGAATTTTGTTTTAAATAAAGTGATCCTAATGCCCCCTGTGCCCTGCCCCCTATTGCAGTAACTACTCCAAACTATAGCTGCAGCGCTATTTTCACAAACTTGAATAACACAACCAGCTGAAGAGAAAAAATAGGAATCACATGACTTGATGTAGATTAAATCAACTGGCCCTATTGTTAATATATGTAGAAAAGTACAAATTATAATTCTGTAATTTAGTTTGATTCTCTTGTCCTCTTGACGTCATGAGGTGGCTTGTTTGACAATGCCTTTAACAGGTTTTTACTTGTATATGTAAATCAAATATGTCAAACAGATTTAAGCATGCTAACCATGTCATGGCATGTCTGCTGATAAACAAGGATTTAGTCCATCCTCCTATTATCTTCTTCAAATGTCTGATCATATGAGGCTTATCATTGGATACATCATGTTCAGAATCATCACCTCCAAACACTGGCTTTTCAAAGACAATATTTTCATTGTTCTGTATAGGTATACCATTACTTTTATAATTTAGCCTAAGAATAGCTGAGGAATGTGAATCTGATTTTCCTTTTGGCAAGTTCAGACTTGCCCCATTTAACAGTGAGATACAGTGAATAACTTTGTTTGGGAAGTTGAATTGAGCAGACATTTTTCCACCTCTGCCAATTTGTTATGGTTTTGTTGACTGAAAATATCAATATTGAAAAATTACTAATATATAGTGTTTAGCCAGACATTGAGTGATATATATATATATATATATATATATACATGTATATATATATATATATATATATATATATACAAAATCATATGTTTTGGCTATGCCATGAAAGTCAGTGTCCAATGTTGTTTTGGACACAACAGAAGAACAAATTACCTATAGGTTTGGCACTGTAAAAAATAATCGTGATTTTTAACGGTAAAAGTCTTTAAAAATGCTACAGTGCAAAACTGTTAATGTTAACAGAAAGTTTCCGTACTATATACGTTAATGACTGTGAAATAATTTTACTGTGAAATACTGTTAAATTTACATTTTTTGAAAGTGAAAAAGAACAACTCATTGCATAATTTACAGTGAAAAACCATAAATTGACATTCCAATTCCCTGTGTGACACTTCACACTTTATGTATTTTTGTTGAAATAATTATGGTTCCTCATAGTTTTCTTGTTTATTTTCTAATCAGTTGTTCATTAGGGTTTTATGTTACATTTAATGTTGTTAAATTAATGTTTATTGCATTTTTTAAATTTCATGTTTGTTACCATGATGGTGTTTAATGTTTGTGTGAATGATACTGTGCAGCTTCTTCATATTATCCTTCTATAAGAAGACTGCTTGTGAAGAGCTTTGATTGCTCATGTAATTCTCATCACTGCTGTGATGATTGTTGGTTGTCAGAGTATTACAATGGTGCAAAATATACATTTTTCAAAAGGTTGGTAAACCAACATTTTATCAGAAAATGAAATACGGTTTATTGCTGTAAATTTTAATTTAAGTCTGTAAAACTGAAATGTAAAAATTAACGTTCCTACCGTATTTTTAACTGTAAAGTTCTGGCAACCACAGCTGCCGGTTTTTACCAATAAAAATGACGGTTTTATTTTTTACAGTGTGGAACAATCATTTGTCGTTTGTCATCATAAGCACTTAAAAAGCAGCTTTAGAGAGAATCGACAACGACAACAAAATAGTATAGTTCTTTCTAAATTTCAAGCTCGAAAAACACCTCAAAGGTATCATAAAATACTATGGTTAATTTGACTGGTGCGCTATAGTCTTTTTTTATCGTAGCTTTGTGTTAGTGTTGTACACCAGCCACATGGACCATTTCTATGGTGCTTTTTTGCAATTGATGTTTAAAGAAACTGTCTACAAAACTATCATGTCATCTACCTACCTTCATGTTCTGACTTTTTGGATGGAAATCTGTTTAGCCAATAGTTTGTTAACCTGGAGTACTATGCATAGATGTGTGATATGCACGGTATAGACTCTTTGCAACCAGTGACATAGGTTTGTTCATGAAACATCTAGGAAGGATTCTCTGCTGCTGGCCTTTAATAGCACTTATTGAAATTGTCCTCATTATTATGGAATGCCAAAGCTGACTAAATTAAAAATAAATAAATACATAAATAAATGTACGAAGAAATGTAAAAAAGCAAAAATACATAAATAAATATATAAATAAATATGCAAAGAAATGTAAAAAAAAGTGTAAATAACTGAGTATTTATACTTTTATCACCATATTTATGTATAATTGTATTTTTTCACACATTTATTTTTATACATTTATTCATTTATTTATTTCAACTTTTATTTATTTCCACATTTATTTCAGTATTTGTTTTTATGTCTACATTTCTTTATTTTCACATCTATTTATTTCTATATTTATTTATTTCCACGTTTCATTATTTCCACATTTATTTATCCAACAATTTTTTCTTCGTATGTTAATGAGGGGGGCGTGTTTTAACTCAGACCTCAGCAATCGAGCTCAGAGTGGCAGTTCTTAAGCTTTGAGGCCACAGTGACACCTTGTGGTGTGTGACCAAACGAAGCGCAAGAGCTGTTTAGGCAATATCACATTTTAAGTCATGTATTTCACCCTAACTGTATGTGGGGAAGGATAGCATGAACAGAAACTGCACTTCAGCGGGTCTGATAGCAGATACTTGGACATGACAGTGCATGAAAGTATCCACTATTAATAACAATGTAGGCCTAAACATGGTGGATAGGGCTGATATATGGAGCGAAGTATGTGCTTAAACCTCACACACAAACAAAACGTGTTTTACTCACACCCAATGATTCACAAACAAACTCAGTGTGGTTTGTAAATACAAAACATCACTCACAAACTAATGCATATTGTCTGCAAATAAAAAACGTACCTATCAAACAAATACAGTATGTTTTACATATACATAGAAACGTATTTCTTCAATGACCAAAATATCCTGCAAGTACAAACTAAAATCTTTGAAAGTACAAAACAAAATTCTACAAGTACAAAGCAAAATTCTACAAGTACAAAGCAAAATTCTACAAGTACAAAACAAAATTCTACAAGTACAAAACAGAATTCTACAACTACAAAACAGAATTCTACAAGTACGAAAAACTGTCACGTGACTTTTGGCACTATTTTTCCGCGTCCAGGCAGAATCAGATTTTCTCACAAATACAGTGGAACAACTTCCTCTTCTAGAACAGTAGATGGCGCTAAGATAAGGGATCAATTTGCTCGCCTTTGCCCATGGGAAAATGAGCGGTGAACAGGTGTGTTTCTGTCCAACTTTATCTATAATTAACCTTATTGAGGTTTTGGAAAATGTTTATTATATAGACAGAAATCCACATTAGCACTTAGTAGTAACGTACTCCACTCTAGGATACGGGAATCTATAAGCTGAAAGCTGCCATCATGCTTTTACTTTTTGTAAAAATGTTTCATTTACTGAATGACTCTATTTCTTTCGTTCTCCGTAAATTAATGAGAATTAATTTCATTTAATTGAAAGGGTCCCACTTATTCATTAATTTAGTTGGAATTCAGTCAGCGTAACTGTTAATGTAATAAAATAATGAATGAACAAAACAATATAGGCCTACAGTTGTTTCTTCCTTGTGATGTATTGTCCAAATTATTATTTTGGACAGACAAATGAAACCCTCCTTTCAATTAAATTAAATGGTCTCATTAATGTATGGAGAACGAAAGTAATAGATTCGTTCAGTGAACATAATCACTAATTTAGTCATTTCACACGCGTCTTATGTAGATTATTAGCCTAATATTATTTTTTAAAGCAACATATGACATAGATTTCAGCCTAGATTCCCCTAGAGAGAGTGAAGTGCTAATAGCGGTAATATGGATTTTTGTCAAGAAATAATTAACATTTTGCAAAAGAAAACCTCAATAAGGTTAATTATATAAAGTAATACAGAAACACACCGTTCACCGCTCACTTTCCTCAGCTGTAGTAGGCAGTGTTGGGAAAACGTATTTCGTTACAGAATAAATGCCCCAAAATGTCATTTGTAACGTATTCCATTACATTAGCTACTCAATCTGAGGGATTACATCCGCATTGAATTGCCTTTTAGAAGTGTAAGAATTGTGGCCATCTAATTCTGTTTACTAAACTGGCCTATTCTGGTGGGTGCGGTGATGCGGTGGTGACGCGTGTAACATGTAGGGTGGCACTGCCAATAAAGCACCTTAAAGCTGTCACAAAGAACCGGCAAAAGATTATGAATAGGCTATGTAAAATATAGCAAGAAGATATTTTAATTGTTTATTAATAAACAAGTGTATCTTTGTCAGTGTGTCGGCTGAAAACATGAAGTTGACAATGCTGACTCGCGATCTTCGCCGTGAACGCGCCAGGATTAATAATCTAGCCTACAAGACGCGTGTGAAATGACTAAAGTAGTGATTGTGTATAGCCTACACTGAACGAATCTATTACTTTCGTTTCGTTCTTAATAATGAAAACATTTAATTTAATTGAAAGGATGTTGAAGGATGATGAAAGGATGACAGGTTTCATTTGTCTGTCCAAAATAATAATTTGGACAATACATCACAGGGAAGAAACAACTGTATATTGTTTGATTTGTTCATTCATTATTTTATTACATTAACAGTTACGCTGACTGAATTCCAACAAAATTAATGAATAAGTGGGACCCTTTCAATTAAATGAAATGTTCTCATTAATTTACGGAGAACGAAAGAAATAGAGTCATTCAGTAAATGAAACATTTTTACAAAAAGTAAAAGCAACATGATGGCAGCTTTCAGTTTATAGATTCCCGTATCCTAGAGTGGAGTACGTTACTACTAAGTGCTAATGTGGATTTCTGTCTATATAATAAACATTTTCCAAAACCTCAATAAGGTTAATTATAGATAAAGTTGGACAGAAACACACCTGTTCACCGCTCATTTTCCCATGGGCAAAGGCGAGCAAATTGATCCCTTATCTTAGCGCCATCTACTGTTCTAGAAGAGGACGTTGTTCCACTGTATTTGTGAGAAAATCTGATTCTGCCTGGACGCGGAAAAATAGTGCCAAAAGTCACGTGACAGTTTTTCGTACTTGTAGAATTCTGTTTTGTAGTTGTAGAATTTTGTTTTGTACTTGTAGAATTTTGCTTTGTACTTGTAGAATTTTGCTTTGTACTTGTAGAATTTTGTTTTGTACGTGTAGAATTTTGTTTTGTACTTTCAAAGATTTTAGTTTGTACTTGCAGGATATTTTGGTCATTGAAGAAATACGTTTCTATGTATATGTAAAACATACTGTATTTGTTTGATAGGTACGTTTTTTATTTGCAGAACAATATGCATTAGTTTGTGAGTGATGTTTTGTATTTACAAACCACACTGAGTTTGTTTGTGAAGCACAGTTCACTGACTCCCTCGCAAGCATTGATCAATGAGTTTCGACTCAATACGCGGTTTACATCCACGTTTTCCTAATTTCGTATGCATAACAGATGACAATTCAAATGTTTAAAACGCAACAACCCATATTTAGATGCTGCTCTTAGATACTGATTAATCACAAGACATACATTTTGAATTATTCTAAAATCAAACGCAGCCAGCCACGCATCTCACGCCATGCATTTTGTATTAAGATTTTCACTTTTAATGACTTTTGTTAATTTGATTTTAATGATAACAGCCATAGTGCCTTATTATTATTATAACTGAGGAGTTTATCGATTAATATGAAGAACTTGACATATATGGTGATGTACAGCCTAGCCTACCTATTTAATAAGGTTGGGTAGATATAAAATCAATTTACAGGGGCAAATATCACCATGGGCAGAATGCTTCATGCTCCAATGCGTGAGATGTGTGGCTCACTGCGTTTAAATGAGCCACTTTTGTTTGATTTAAGAATAATTCAAAATTGATGACTGTGATTAATCAATATCTATCTAAGAGCAGTATTTAAATATGGGTTGCGTTTTAAGCATTTGAATTGTCACCTGTTATCCATACGAAATTAGGAAACGCGAATGTAACCGCGGACGTTTCAAACTCATTGATCAATATGCTTGCGAAGTGAAATGTGCGCTGGTTTCTCTCTGTGTTCTGTGCTGGTGTGCGAGTCTCATCGTCAATAATCACAAGCCAAAAGCAAGCTATCAGCTATCATATTCATGTGTTAACCCCATATAGCATACCCTACATACAGTTAGGGTGATATACACGACTTAAAATGTGATATTGCCCACACAGCTCTTGCGTTTCGTTTGGTCACATTCCACAAGGTGTCACTGTGGCCTCAAAGCTTCAGCACTGCCACTCTGAGATCGATTGCTCATGTCTGAGTTAAAACACGCCTCCCTCATTAGTATACGGACAAAGAAATGTTGGAATAGATAAATGTGGAAATAAATAAATGTGGGAATAAATTAATGTGGAAATAAATTAATGTGAAAATAAATAAATGTAGACATAAAAACAAATGAATGTAGAAATAAATAAAAGTGGAAATAAATAAATAAATGTAGAAATAAATAAATAAATGTGTGAAAAAATACAATTATACATAAATAGGGAAATAAAAGTATAAATACTCATTTATTTGTACTTTTTTACATTTCTTTATATATTTATTTCTGTATTTATTTATGTATTTTTGCTTTTTTACATTTCTTCGTATAATTATTTATGCATTTATTTATTTTTAATTAAGTCAGCTTTGGCATTCCATACATTATGGGCCTTGTAGTCATCACATCTTTACAGTATTTTGCAACAAAAGGAAGCTGCCATTTGAGCAACACACGCTACTTAACAATGAAGGCAAAAGAAATGCATCATGTGGACAATTGCAGTATGTGGTCTCAAAACCACCACATATTACTGATATGAACCTTGATTGAAATCTTAATATTTTATGCGACATTTATTTGTATTATACTCTTACAGATTTTCTAGGTAGGGTGCCTCCATATAGCCATCAAATCCTAAAGCTTCATTTCAAAATTACACAGTAAGGTAAGTTTATACGCTTGTTCTTTTTGTGGGGATTGAGTTGATATTGATATTTAGTTGAGGCATCTGTGCATTAAAATACATTGTTGTGTGAACAGATGAGAAGATGCATTTAACCTAGGCTAGAACTAATGCTAATTAATCATGAGAGTTTTGTTTGTGATTTTAAGAAAGTTTTTTGAACTCGGGCAAAGTGTTCTGTCAAATGTCTATTTTCAAGCACTGTTCATATCTTTGTTTAAAAATTTGAATGAGGACAATGCAAATAAACATATTTTGCCATCAGAAATTACATATTTTAAGTTGGAACTCTTCAGCATTTCTTATGATAGAGGGGACTGATATGGTCATAACTACTTCTTTTGTGTGTTTTGCAGAAAGACTGCTCTGAAGATGAGTAAGTGAGTTACTGTTCCTCTTACTGTTCCCGAAATAAAAAGGCAAAGAGTGGTTCCATCCGACATAGTAAGTGTGATTTTTTTTAATATTATGCTGTTTGCTGTTGTGTGAAATACAGTTTTATCCCCCTCTACCCTCAATATTTCAGTTAAACCTTTTCACAGTTCTGGGGTTCTCAGAAACTCATTATAGATGAGTAAACTTCTATAGAGATGAATTTTGTACATTTCATTGTGCAATCACTGATAATGCCATTTTAATAGAGTGCAATTTCATTGCATGTAAGCCATGAATAATTTTTTGCTAACATTTAACATCTTTTAGTAATGGATTAATATCAGTATTTGTAGTATACAACAACTTTGTTAATGACATAATAAACTCGCATTAGATATGTGTCTCACTTCTGTATGCGTGGTTCAAGAAAATTATAGGGAAGAAAATACGAGCCTTGACTCATTCATGTTGCCAGATCCTGCTAGAAAAAAAAAAAACAGCAAAGACCAAAATCATAATAAACCTAAATAGATCTAAATGTTTTATATTGAAAATAAGACCACAATATCACAAACAGCAATTGGCCTTTTTTATTGACTGGGTCAATTTATGAGCCAAGCCCATACAACAATACCAAAAACACTTATAATAAGTGGATAACACTACAAGAGATTGCTCTGCAAAGTAGCCTTACAAGCTGTGACGTTGTGCGGAGAAAGAGTGCTGAGGCTGGGTCCAGACGCACTGTAGCTTTTTTAATCAAACACAGGAACAGGGTACATAGACTTGAACAAAACTCGGAATCAAAAGATACCAACGAAACATACATAAATTCAACAACCAACAAAGACAGGGCAGAAAACAGGGCTTAAATAATCAAGGACAAACGAGCTAGAGAAGATAACAAGGGGGCGTGAGAAATGAGAAACACCTGGGACAAATAATAGACGGGGAACAACTAATAAAGGAAACACACAAATCCACATCATGACACAAGCATAAATAAAACATAATGCTTCTGTCGACGGTGGTTTGTTTAAAATTGTCAAACATTGTGAGCCTTTGGTTGCTGCAACATTACTTTGGCCAAAAATAGTGAATACCAAAAAACGTGAGACGTCAGGATGTTGATATAGTTATCACGGTGTCAGAATTAAATTTTATTAGCAAACTTGTCATACACTGATAACTAGTACTGATAATTACTGATAATTAAAATAATAAAATATACCTTATGTGTAGATAAAAATAAGGAAAACCTAAATAAATATTTCTTGACAAATATAATCATTTGTGGAAAAATGTGTTAACAATTTAAAGGTCCTATATGTAACTTTTTTTATAAAATGAATCCTTTTTTTATTGCCTGTGTTTAAAGGGGTTGTAATTACCCATTGCAATGATCCACTTTTCGGGTTTTGCTATTACCTCTGAAGGCCAATATTCATATTTATGTGTGAGGTCTCCGGGTCGGATTTCCTGTGAAATCCTTCGGATGTGACGTGCATGCGTGCTCCCGAGCCTCTCTATCCTACAGTCTATGCGACCCATAGACAGTAAAAGAAATGGACACAGTAACCCCGTTGATTTCAACATGCAACCAACGGTACTTCAGCTGACGACACGGAGTCGGATAACTCCCCAAAACGTCCTGCCACCAGCACAACACAGACTCCAACACAAACTCCACATAAATATAAAAAACAAAAAAGTTTTATCTGCTGTAGCTCGTCAGGCAAAACGTGAATCTGATCGACTCCGGATGAAAACGCGGATCAACATCGGCAACATATTAGTACAACATATTAGTAAACTTGAGTGAAATAACAAGGTAAACTACATGAAACATGAAATGAATACAAAAGAATGTTCCAGGATAACAAAAAGTCGGTGCTTTAGGAACTTATTTTATTTACTAGATCTACTGACTAACATCACTCATCCACTACTACCATATTGTTTATACACATTTCCAGACACGTTCAGTACAGTAATGTTACTTCCTACGATCTTACTGATACACTGAAACTGTTCAGTTTATTTCACTAACCATTTTCGTTATCATATTATACATTCACCTATGTTGACATTGCTGATTGTGAAAGATACACGAATAGTTAGTGAAATGGCTTATGCTATAACATCACATGTCGGCTTGGCTAAATGCAGTTTATTGTAACATTATCATGGACGAGCACAGAGCATTAGTTCAACGTCAAGCTGATAAAAGTAGGCTATTTTTGTAACTGCTTTGGGAGTTTACATTAGTTTCCAGCATGTTGTGTAATGATTTCGCCGCTGCGTTGAAAGTCTCCGTGTGGCCGGTAGTGAATGCTCGAGCACTCTTGTTGCATTCTGAAACATCACCGCTAGAGGCTGCTAAAAACTCCATAGAGTACCTTTAAGAAGAACGCTATAAAGTACCACTATCATTTGAAACGGCACTGGCAGCAGGGAAGATGTGTGACGCTGGCATTAATTTGTGTTTTAATCCGTCCCTGTTTAGACGATAATATGGTTACGATAGGTAGGTGATGATTTTGTTGAAAATAATGAGGAATGACTGATTTTTATGAAATGTAGTGAAATAAAATGTACGATAATATGCTTTGGAATGTAGTAAAGTTAAGGTTTCCCAAAATAAAAATGCTTAGTTACTGTACTTAAGTACATTTATTAAGTTTCTGTACTTTATCTAAGTAAAATTGGCTGGAGTTGGCTGTCCCAGCTCCAACACAATACCTTGGCTCCAATTCTTCTTCCAAAATCAAAAACTGTCAGACATTTATATTTCTGAAGTCACTGGTTTCCGATATGTTGCTTTTCAAGCTGTCTCCATTAGCAATACAGAGAAGTATTTCTGTTAAAGCAGGGACAGTAAAGGATATCAAAAAGCTAAGATCTGGTCAGATCCCAGTAGAATGTTGAGAGCTGTTGAGGTTAAGACAGTCCTGACTTATATAAGTCATAAATATAACAACATAGCGCCACATCCGTTTACTCCACTTATATCTCTGTTTCTCCACTCAGACTCCATTATTGATATCGCGTTTTTTTTTTCAGAATTAAGCCAGTTTTCCGGTTTTTTTTTTTTTCATGCATAATCAGGTGTTCAAAACATTTTCTACTGGTTGAGAGAGGAATTACTGCAATAAATTGGCTTAGGATGGTCTATTTTATTGTCATTAGTTAATATTGTAGAATAGAATAATGTCCAGTATAACCTAAAATTGTTATTTCTTAACATTCTAATAACATTCTTATAACCAAGCTAGAACTTTAATACAACGACTAAACTTTTTTTATATAAAAAACTGGACGTTTTAAATGTTCCTAGAACATTCAGAAATAACGTTTTTATAACTTAATGGGAATGTTATGAAAACATTCTTATAACCTAAAATTGTTAGCTGGGGAAGAGGAGAGATTCGTGATTGCACTGAACATGTTTTAAGTGCAGGATTCTCTGAGTGAGCCCAGAGAAAATAGGTCTATTCTTACAAGAGCAGTGTGTATCTGAGAGTGCGTGTGAGCAGAGATTCACACTCGCGCATTATATTATTTTACATTTGCGCTACAATAGTGTGCTCTCGACATTTGACAGGAAAATAACGCTGTTGTTCTGCAGGATCCACCTTCCCTGTAATTAACACTAGAGCACTGCTGTTTGATTTACCCTCGCCTCACCATCGCTGCTTAGAAGTGCAACATTGTAAAGGGTCCGTCTGAAACAGTGTCGATGGCACAGTGTAACGTTCCGAACGTTGTGTAATTTAATACATTGGTATGGCGGTATATTAAAAATTAACATTGTAACAAAAATATACACCGGTTTTCGGTATTAACCGGTATGTGTAAGCCTTTGCACGTAAAATCCTTTATGGAGTTGTTTTGTGAATTTCTGTGATCACAAATAAATTGAAACAGACTTTTTATGTGAGATAACGACAAAAAACAGGGCTGGATTTCTCAAAAGCATCGTAATCCTACATGGGTAGATCTTAGAACCATTGGCCCGAATAGTCTCTATGATCAAATTAGATCATCCCATTTTGATTCAGAATTATTGATGTGCACTCCTGACACAATGTAGGTGCCAGGTTTAGGTTGGTGTCTTTTATTTTGAAATTTATTTTTTTTTTCAGTTTGTTACGTCATTTGTTGTAGGTGCATATTACCTGTTAGTTTGTGTGTGGTTAGCAGGTTGGAAGGGGGTGAGTAGCTGGGACGCTCACTTTCTGTTGACCGTTTTCATTTCATTTTAGTTTTGTTCTATTTCATTACTTTTGGTTTACTTTTTAGTCATCATCCATCATGTTCATTTCAATGTTACAATAAATCATTTGGATCTGCAGTGGAAACGCGTCACCTTTTATTCCCTCTACTCAGCCTCTTAGCGGTTACTGTTTGCCGCTACAATTTAGTCAACAGAAAATCGGCTACTGTTGGATTTTGATTATCGCGGATTGAAAAGGATTTCTCCGCACAACGCACGTGGAATGCTGACGCCCACACTGAATGGAGATTGTGCCTCTGTATCCTGACGGCAGAAGAGGTATGTGAGCGGTTTCGCTATGTTTGACTGCAGCATAGTTGTTTATTGAATGAAAAGACGCTGTCGTCGCCGGCCGTGCAGTGTTTGAATACCGCTTATTGGATGGATTGCGGTTGTGGAATGAAGTGTGCTGCGCCCATTCATGAAATTGTTGGCTTGAGCTGGGTGTTGAATACGGTGCTGTTGGATTACTAGGATTGCGTTGTGTGAGAAATGGACGCAGAAGAGGCTGCGCACGCTGCTGTGAATAGCAAAAGAGAGCCCAAGCTTACGGCAAAAGCATTGACGCTTAAAATTGAGGCATTGCAAAAGGAGCGCAAGGCTAAGGTGAATCAAATGAAGAGCTTGATTTCATCATTGAAAGATCTCATGAAATGTGATGAAAATGCTTTGCAAGTGTCTTCAATGGTGGGATCTTTGAAAGTTTTGAAAGCTGATGCTTCTGTGTTACATAAAGAAGTACTTCATTTTCTTCCTCCTGATGAACAAAACAAACAAAATGAGTGGTTTGATGCAGTTTCTAAGCACAATGATGGATTTGTGGAAGATGCTGAACAATGGTTGAATAAAGCTAAGAATCTGAGGCAAAATGCTCAAATAACAGAATCAATTTCTCAACGTTGTGCAAATCTTTGCCCATCACTTTCTGTCATTCATGATTCTAGACCAATGGATAAGCTTGCTGAATCTCAATTGAGTGGTGATTCTAATATTCCATCTTCTGCTGAACCAGTTTCTTCGTCTCATAATATGAATGCTCAAACTAACTGTGATATGGATGAAGAGGATGTGCAGAATCAAATACAGCCAACTGATAGTGTCTCTAACGTGGGCAGGAAAACGACAACAACTCATGGATCTCGAACCAGTCGATCTTCCATTGTATCTGCTCATCTTAAGGTTAAGGCCGAAATGGAAGCCTTGTTGGCACATCAAAAAATGTTATCACGAAAACATATATTGGAGAAGGAAGAGGAGGATTTGAGGAGGAAAAAAGAACAACTGGAATTGGACACTAACATTGCTGTTTCTATGGCTAAGATGAAAGTGTATAGCGATGCAAGATTAGAACAAAGTGATTGCACAAGTTCATCTGACGCCAGTGCTTTAAGGGTAAGAAATACTGGAACCAGTGCTCTTAACCCCAATGTGGAGCCATTTCTACCTTCAAGGTCACCTTCAATGCCGCTACAGCCACCTCTATCTTATTCACAGGCTCAAGTAGCAACAGAGAATCCAATGCGTTCTCCAACTCAGTCAAGTCAACAACAGATTATAAATTCTAATGCAAGGTTGACACATCCTCCGTTACCCAGCATCAGTCATAATGGTGGACATGGACTTGGAATGCAGGGTGCACATGGATTGAGTTTACAGGATGGTTTGGAAGAAGGAAGTATTTTTAAGCTTATTGATAAGCAAAATGAGATTGCTGCCCTATTATTTCAACAACAGAACTTATCTTCACTTCCACCAAGGGAGGTCCCATTCTTTGATGGAGATCCATTGCGTTATCATGACTTTATACGAACATTTGAAGAGGTGGTTGAAAAGAAAGCAAATAGCCATGCAGATTGTTTGCATTTCTTGGAGCAGTATACTAGAGGGCAACCTATGGAGCTTGTTAGAAGCTGTCGATTGATGATTCCTCCGCAAGGGTATATCAAGGCTAAGGCTTTGCTTAAGGAGCATTTCGGCAATGAGGTAAGGATAGCCTCAGCTTACATGAAAAGAGCACTCTCATGGCAAACAATAAGATCTGAAGATGCTAAGGCTCTGCAGGACTACAGCTTGTTTCTCAGGAGTTGCTGCAATGCGATGCAGAATATTTGTTACATGAATGAGTTAAATCTTGCCTCTAATATGCAAATTGTTCTTGCAAAACTTCCTTATAAACTCCGAGAAAGATGGAGAACTGTAGCATATGACTTACAGGAAAGACGTAACCATCCAGCTTGCTTTTCTGATATTGTGGACTTCGTAGAAAGACAGGTGAAAATAGTCACAGATCCGGTATTTGGAAACATTCAAGATGTTCTGCCTATTGGAGGTAGAAACCTGAATACCAAAACGTCTACTTTTAAATCTAGAAGTAGTTTCGCCACCACAGTCACTGCAACTGGTGCAAAGGATTGTAGTAGGAGGGATGTGAATAAAACCTGTCTCTTCTGTGAAGGAGCACATGCATTGAACTTCTGTAAAAGGCTTGTTGAAAGATCTCATGCAGAAAAGATGAATTTTCTGAAGAAAAAGGGGATTTGTTTCGGTTGTTTATGTACAGGACATTACAGCCGTGATTGTAAAGCGAGAAGCACATGTAAGATATGTCAACTCAATCACCCAAGTCTTCTTCATATTTTTCCATCAGAGAAAAAGGGCATTCAGTATACAGAGGAGTCTAAGTCAACAGTGGGAAGTGCTTTGGTTTCGCTGCAGTCTAGTGCCCTTACTGGGGCTGGTAAAGAGAACTGTGCATTGTCTATTGTTCCAGTATGTGTGAAATCCAAGAAAGGAAGTAAAGTGGTGACCACCTATGCTTTTCTGGACTCTGGGAGCTCTGCAACGTTCTGCACAGAGAGTTTGATGTCAAAGCTCAATCTCTCGGCAAAGAAAGTTAACATTCTAATGAGAACCATGAGTCAGGACAAATCCATTTGCTGTTATGTTCTCAATGATCTGGAAGTGTCAGGATTGAACCAAGAGCATTACTGTGCTTTACCAGATGTATACACTCAGAAGACCATGCCTGTAAATAAAACCAACATCGCCACACAAAACGATCTTTCTTGTTGGCCTCATTTAAGTCATCTATGTTTGCCTTCAATTGATGCTGATGTGGAGTTGTTGATTGGTGCTAATGTGCCAGAGGCTTTGGAGCCATGGCAGATTATTCGCTGTCAAGACAGTGGCCCATACGCCATTAAGACCATGTTTGGATGGGCAGTTAATGGACCAATCAAGCAACAGAAAGAGTATGATGTTAAGGAACATTCTCACATGACTGTTAATAGGATCACAGTTATGAAACTGGATGAGTTATGGGAACAACAGTTCAAGAGTGACTTTCCTGAATGTGTCGAGGAGGAACAGCAAGGATTGTCAAGGGAAGATCATCAATTCATGGATTTTGTTTCACAGTCAGCAAGATTGACCAATGGGCATTATTGTATCGGTCTTCCACTTAAAAACAAAAAAGTAGTCATGCCAAAGAATAGAGCAATCGTGGAACAACGTGCTCTGAATCTTCAAAGAAGGTTTCAAAGAAACGCTTCCTTTCATGCTGACTATACTACTTTTATGGAGACTGTCATTGCCAAAGGCCATGCTGAAAAGGTTCCCACAGCTGAACTGGAACGACTTGATGGACGTTTATGGTATATACCTCACCACGGTGTGTATCATCCTAAAAAGCAAAAGATCAGAGTGGTATTTGATTGCGGAGCATCATATCAAGGAATATCATTGAATGACCATCTTTTGCAAGGCCCAGATTTAACAAGTCCACTGGTGAGCGTTCTTGTGCGATTCAGAATGGAGCATGTTGCCATGATGGCTGACATAGAATCGATGTTTCATCAGGTTAAGGTAGATGCTTATGATTGTGATCTCTTGAGGTTTCTTTGGTGGCCTGGAGGAAACATTGATGCTAATCTAGAAGAATACAGAATGGTTGTGCATTTGTTTGGAGCGACGTCATCTCCAAGTTGCTCTAGCTATTCATTGAGAAAGTGTGCAGAGGACCACAAGGATTTGTATGATGCCAAGACCGTTGATATTGTCCTTAATAACTTCTACGTAGACGACTGTCTTGTATCCGTGCCTACAGATTCAGAAGCTGTTCTATTGTACCAGAAGCTCACAGAAATGTGTTCTAAAGGTGGATTCCGATTAACCAAATGGATAAGTAACAGCCGCACTGTGTTAAATGCCATCCCTGAGGAAGACAGAGACAAGAAAGCTAAGAACTTGGATTTGGAACATGACACGCTACCTTTGGAAAGAGCTTTGGGTGTGCAGTGGTGTGCTGAGTCTGATGTTTTCAAGTTCAAGGTGACCATCAAGGATAGACCGCTTACTTGAAGAGGAATTCTTTCTATGATCAGTTCCATCTATGATCCTCTTGGCTTTTTGTCTCCTGTGATTCTACGTGCAAAAATGATACTTCAAGATCTGTGTCGAGAAAAAATTGGATGGGACAGCACTATTCCAACAGTGTACATTCAGCGATGGACGAGTTGGTTGGAGAAACTCCATGAATTGGAGAAATTTGAGGTCTGTAGGTGTTTAAAGCCTGAAAACTTTGGAGAAGTTATATCTGCTCAATTGCATCACTTTTCGGACGCCAGTGAGCAGGGTTATGGCATGGTGTCGTATTTACTACTTCCTAATGATCAACAATGTGCCCATTCCTTTCTTTTAATGAGTAAAGCAAGAGTGACTCCTTCACTATCCCTCGTCTGGAGCTCACTGCTGCCACACTTGCTGGTCGCATGGACAGGTTGTGGAAGAGAGAGCTGAAGATAAAACTTCAGGATTCTGTATTTTGGACCGACAGCACCTCTGTTCTCAAATACATCCAAAATGAGACTTCTAGATTCAAATGCTTTGTTGCCAACCGAGTTGCTGAAATTTGAAGTGTTTCTGAAATCAGACAATGGAGGTATGTGAATTCTTCAAATAATCCAGCTGATCTAGCCTCCAGAGGTCTACAGGTTGATTCATTCTTAAAGAACCAGATATGGATTTCTGGTCCTCCGTTTCTTGTTCAACCACAAGAGTTGTGGCCCATGGATCCTATTGATGTAGGTGTGATGTTGTCTTGTGACCCAGAAGTGAAAGGGAGTGTTCTGGTGAATACTGTACAAGTTCAACAAGAGTATGATTTTATGCCATACTTTAATCATTACTCTTCATGGATGCGATTAAAAAAAAGGCGTAGCTTGGATTCTACGATTCAGGAATATTCTAATTGATCTCAGCAAGGAAAGGAAAAGTTTGATGACTGCTTACTCTGATATGGACAAATTGCAACGAGAAATTGTGGTTAAAAAGGAGATGCAAAAATTCAGATCCAATTTGCCTGCAAAACTGTTGTCTTCAGATGAGCTGGAAAGATCTGAATTGGAGATTATCCGTCTTTGCCAAAGGAAGAGATATTCTGAGGAACTGGCTAGTTTACGGAAAGATGGATTGGTAAAACGGAATAGTGAACTCTATAGACTTAACCCTGTGCTTCACTCCGATGTCATCAGAGTTGGTGGGCGTTTGGACAAGGCTATGATGCCTGAAGAAGTTAAGCATCCGGTAATACTGGCCAAGGATCTTCATATTTCAGATTTGATTCTGCGGCAAATTCATCATGACATTGGACATTGTGGACGAAATTATATGCTGGCTAATTTACGGCAGAGATATTGGATCCCTGGTGCTAGCACGGCTATAAGAAGAATTTTGTCCAAGTGTGTGGTCTGCAGACGTCTTCATGGAATCCCGGGTCATCAGCAGATGGCAGATTTGCCCCAAGATAGTCACACCTGACAAACCACCATTTACGCATGTTGGAGTGGACTGCTTTGGTCCCTTCGAAGTAAAACGGGGAAGGAGCGTTGTCAAACGTTATGGAGTGATATTCTTATGTTTGACTGTGAGAGCTGTTCACCTTGAAATAGCAAATTCACTTGATACGGACTCTTTCATCCATGCATTAAGGAGATTTACCGCACGTCGAGGACAAGTTATTGAGATCCGTTCAGACAATGGTACAAACTTTGTTGGTGCTCAACGTGAACTGCAGGAGGCTATAAAAGGCTGGAATCATAATCAGATCAATTCCTTTCTGCTTCAAAAGGGAGTTAAGTGGAACTTTAATCCCCCGGCTGGTTCGCACTTTGGAGGAATTTGGGAACGCCTTATAAGATCAGTAAAAAAGATTTTAAATTCTATCCTTAGAGGACAAAGTTTAGACGAGGAGGGTCTTTACACACTCCTTTGTGAAGTGGAATCAATCCTTAATAATCGTCCAATATCCAGAGCATCTTTGGATGTTAATGATTTGGAAGCCCTTACTCCAAACCATCTTCTCCTTTTGAAAACACAGCCGTCTTTACCACCTGGACTATTTGAAAGGGATGATCTGTATTCACGACGACGTTGGCGACAGATTCAATACATGGCGGATCTATTTTGGAAGAGATGGATTGGGGAGTATCTACTTCAATTACAAGAACGCCAGAAGTGGCTGGTGAAGAAACGCAATTTTCAAGTGGGAGATGTTGTGCTTGTAGTGGATGATACTGCACCAAGGAGCTCATGGATTATGGGCAAGATTACTCAGATCACACAGGATAAAAGGGGATTGACACGTCAAGTAAGAATCAAGACCAAGAGTTCTTGCTTGATCAGACCCATTACTAAAGTTTGCCTTCTTCTTGAAACTGAGGACTTTTAACTATTCTGACCGACTGACTGACTGATTGACTTATGAGAGCTCTCAAATGACTTACTGAAGACTTTGACTAAAGACTGTTTGATTGACATGTTTATTTCAGTTGATTATGGACACTGTTTGCACATTGAAGAATTGGACATTTACACATGCACACATTTACACACATGAAATAAGATTTAGCAATTTCTATGTAAGTAATTATGCAGTGATGTACAGTTTGTGTGATTGTGGTGTATTGTTGTGATTATTACATTTTTGGGGTGTAATAATCAGGGGCTGGAGTGTAGGTGCCAGGTTTAGGTTGGTGTCTTTTATTTTGAAATTTGTTTTTTTTTCAGTTTGTTACGTCATTTGTTGTAGGTGCATATTACCTGTTAGTTTGTGTGTGGTTAGCAGGTTGGAAGGGGGTGAGTAGCTGGGACGCTCACTTTCTGTTGACCGTTTTCATTTCATTTTAGTTTTGTTCTATTTCATTACTTTTGGTTTACTTTTTAGTCATCATCCATCATGTTCATTTCAATGTTACAATAAATCATTTGGATCTGCAGTGGAAACGCGTCACCTTTTATTCCCTCTACTCAGCCTCTTAGCGTACTGTTTGCCGCTACACACAAAATTAATAAATTACTTTTACTGTAAGCTTTTGTCATCAATGGTAAAATATCAATGCTGAAGTCTTAAGTGTTTAAAGGTGCAATTTCTGAGCAACACTGTTAATATTTCAAGTCAACACAAACAAGCTTTGCGAAAAATAAAGTGAAGATGACGAATAAATGACAAGAAAGAATAAAACATGAAGTACACAAGCAAGAGTTTGTTGTTAGTTGCCAGCAGCACACGCCCAAAACCAATGTTACTCGGGTATGGAGCAGAAATAATGCAACCCCAGTGTCCAGTCTGACGCCTTACGGTTTAGGTCTTTCCAGTGCTGGAAAGCTTTACTGGGTCTTAACCCTTGAGTTTACTCGACAAGATGTGGCACTGAATAAAACGGCCGATTTCGTCAAATTGGGTGTCAAATTTCGTTCGACCTCCCCTCCACTGGATGGTAGACACGTCATACTTCATCCCCGACTCAAAAACATGTCATGCTTCTATACAAAATGTTCGAGTTGTCCGAGCTGTGCGCGCATGGCAGATCTGGCCGCGCTGCTCATATCATCTCACTCATGATCTGTGCCTTGCCGTCGCGAGTGAGCTTCTGAAATAAACAGGTTTGGTCTACTTGTGTTTGTATGTCATATGAATAATATATATGTGGCCCATACATGGAATCAGAGTGCCTACTGTATGTAGTAAATGGAAAATCTCTACAGCAAAAGGCCAAGCACTACATGCATTTGGTTTGTTTCTAACATTTATTAGTAATGATTTACACAGTTTGTTTACTACTTAATATATACCTCAGCATTCAGTATTGTGCAATATAGCATACAGAAGGTGAGGGACATTTTGGGTGGAAAGAAGTGCTGAATTTTTCATTTAAATGTGACTTTTCATTAAAATTCTTTAATCCATGATTGCCACCACCATGACGTCATAATATATAAATTAGATGGGAAAATGTAATCCCTACATTTTACATAGCCTCTGTGGGGATCTGATCGGCATGGGGAATTTGCATACCATAATTAATAATTCATAATTAATGGGGTGTGACGAGACGCTTATCTCACGAGACTAAAAGAGACACGAGATTGGGTTCATGAGAACGATGATTTGGATTGAAAGATGCATGCATGGGAGACTCCAGATTTCCAACAGTCTTTCTACAAATCTCCCTCTTGCTTGCTCTTTCTTCTATCATGAGTGTGTATGCCCCTACTGCTGATTGGCTAGTTTGTTGTGGTGCTTGGTCCAATCCAATTTCAACAGCGTTTTCCAGAAATTACTACATTAGACCAAACATCCACTTCTGTCATGTTCATTCAGCCAGGGTTGCCTGGTCAAGTCAAGTCAAGTCACATTTATTTATATAGCGCTTTTCACAATACAGATTGTATCAAAGCAGCTTCACACTGATAACATGAAAGTAGCACAACACAGGATCAACAACATTGCTAAACACTAAATAATCCCAACTGAGCAAGCTCAAAGCAAGCCAAAAGCAAGGCGACAGTGGCAAGGAACCAAAACTCCATCAGATTGGATGGAGAAAAAACCTTGGGAGAACCCAGGCTCAGTCGGGGGCCAGTTCTCCTCTGGCTTACATTCATATTGTTTAAATATAAATATTAAATATAAATATTGTTTATGAATCAAACGGCGCCATAACATATCGCAGGCGTTGAGTCGTCTCTTCACAGGCGTTGAGTCGTCTCATCACAGGCGTTGGGGCATCCGAAATCCCCGTGAGAGGCTGGACACAAAACTGGACCTGACGAACGCCATTTTTCTCGGGACAAGCGTCCCGAGATAACAGCAGAAAGGCAGATGGGAAATAATTAGCATAGCTGATGTTCATAATGATTTCCGTTATAACTCACAAACTCTCCGTAACCTGAACTCTCCGCAACCCAACCATACGCGCCGACCCGTTTGTCTAAAAGGCTGTCGAGCCCCACTGGTGCGTTAAGCAGTTTCAGTGGCAAACGGTTCCGTATGGCATAACAGAGGACTAAAAGGTAAGCATTATGTGAATGCTTGACTAAAGAGAAGCGTCTTTAATCTAGTTTTAAACTGTGTGGGCGAGTCAGAGGCTCGGACCGTATCGGGAAGGCCATTCCAGAGTTTTGGAGCTAAATGCGAGAACGCCCTCCCTCCTTTACTGGACTTCGATATCCTAGGAATGACCAGAAGCCTTGAATTTAGTGATCTTAAGGAACGCGGTGGATTGTAGGGCGAAAGAAGGTCCGTTAAGTACATAGGAGTAGTAGTATTTTGTAGTTGATGCGGAACTTAATAGGTAACCAGTGTAGAGATGATAAAATCGGTGTTATATGATCATATTTTCTTGACCTAGTAAGAACTCTAGCAGCTGCATTTTGTACTAACTGTAGCTTGTTTATTGAGGATGCAGGACAACCAGCTAATAAAGCATTACAGTAATCTAGTCTCGAGGTCATGAATGCGTGAACTAATTTTTCAGCATCAGAAATAGATAGCATGTTACGTAGCTTAGCAATGTTTCTAAGGTGGAAAAAGGCTGTTCTTGTAACATATGAAATATGATTTTCGAACGACAAGTTGCGGTATAACACCCAGGTCTTTTACTGTAGTGGATAAAGTAACAGGACATCCGTCTATATTAAAGTTGTATTGTGAGAGGTTTTGTGAGTAGTTTTTTGGACCAATAAGTAATACCTCCGTTTTATCTGAATTTAATAGCAGGAAATTACGCGTCATCCAGCATTTTATATCTTTGAGACACTCTGTCATTTTAGATGAGTTAGTGTTTTCATCTGGTCGTAATGAAATATATAATTGAGTGTCGTCAGCGCAACAGTGGAAATTTATTCCATGTTTTCTTATAATATTACCAAGTGGCAGCATATATATTGAGAATAGCAGAGGGCCTAAAACCGATCCTTGCGGTACTCCATAGTCTACTGACGTTATCTTTGATTTTTTCCCATTTAAACAGACAAAATGATAACGGTCCGATAAGTACGATCTAAACCAGCTTAATGCCTGTCCCTGGACACCGGTGAAGTTTTGTAGTCGATCCAAGAGTATTTTATGATCTATAGTGTCGAACGCAGCGCTAAGATCAAGTAGGACTAGTATTGAAATACAGCCTTGGTCAGAAGCTAAAAGTAAATCATTTGTAATTTTAACTAGCGCAGTTTCTGTACTATGATGCGGTCTGAATCCTGACTGGAATTTTTCATAGATATCATTTTCTTGCAAAAAAGAGCTCAATTGAGCGGACACTACTTTTTCAAGTATTTTGGACATAAATGGAAGATTTGAAATGGGTCTGTAATTTGCCAAGTTATTTGGATCTAATTGCGGTTTCCTTATGAGCGGTTTTATTACTGCCAGCTTGAATATTTTTGGGACATGACCTAAAGATAAAGACGAGTTAATAATATTGAGGAGAGGCTCTTCCACTACAGGTAATAGTTCTTTCAGTAGTTTAGTGGGTATGGGCTCTATGCACGGCGTTATTTCCGGTGAAGGATTAAGGATGCTCGATAACTTCCGCCGATCATAGAGTCCAATGCAATACCGAGAATTTATATTGAATTTTATACTCCATGGTTATACTAATGAAACGTTAGTCACAAAAACAGATAAAACAGACACCCCTCGTTGTGTTTATGCTTCTTTTTAAAATTATATTAAATAAACATAACTATATATAAAATTACATCTAAACGTATTTACGTTTCGTTTCAAAGACGGGAGGACAGTAAATATTGAAGACTCTGCCATAATCCCGTTTTCTCCGGTTTTCCTCCGCTTTAATCTACACAACCGGAAATGGACGAGCATCCTTACGTCAAATGCGGAACTTATGCGTGCATATAGCCCATTGGATCTAATAAACATGTTGTTGGTTTAGATGCAATGATAAGTTTATTTAGCTCCTCCTGTCCTATCGTTGTAAAGCGGTGTAGTTGTTCTAGAGGGGCTCAGCGCCGCCTGGTCTGCACAAAAAAACTACTGCAATGGGCCAACCCAACCCACGGAATAAAAAATCAATTTAGCAACTCAAAAGTAGCCCAATTTTGCAGGAAAACTAATCAGTTACCTAACGTAACCTCGGTTCTCTCTAGATGAGGGAACGAGTATTGCGTAAGCTAGCTTACGCTACGGGAAAGATTCATCTTTGCTGAGAAGTTGAAGCCAAAAAATTATTCCATAATTTTGTAATCATTGTCAACACAGTATCTCTGAGGCAGACCATGAGCGGGGCTAGCTAGCAGCTCATTGGTTCGCTCAGAGAGAATGCACGAACCTATGGGAGAGCGGCGCTGAGCCCGCGGCCAATGAGCAGACGGCGCTCGCTCATTGCGTCAGAGCCAGCCGAAAGGGGCGTGGCTACAGTGTATAAAACTGTCTCTCCCAGGCTCGGTAGTTGATTTCTTTCAGCATGAAGCGAAACGCTGATGGCGCAAGCATGGCCGGGAACGCAATACTCGTTCCCTCATCTAGAGAGAACCGAGGTTACGTTAGGTAACCGATTCGTTCTCTTACGAGAGGTTCTCTCGTATTGCGTAAGCTAGCTTACGCTACGGGAACATCTGGTCAACACCGTGCGCGCTATGTAACCACTAAGCATCCCAGGGGGAAAAAACACCGGGGGAATCCTAAGGTGGAAAAAGACAATAAGGCGGCCAGCATAGCGGCCGTTATCATCTAATGCAAAACGCCCTAAAGGCGGCCGGCATAGCGGGCCGTGAACGTATAGCGCATAAGCACATAGGGGGAAGCACAAGGGGCGAACCGGTTGTGATAGGACTCCCAATAGTGCAGCTTCTGATAGGAGAGCTGTATAGAACTAGACCGCCAGTAATTTAGCCTGTAAGGCGGGAACTTCCAAGTTATAGAATCTGATAAAAGTGGAGGGGAAGGTCACACAAATGTCGTGAATGGAAATTCTGCAGGACCATGCCCACGATGAGGCCATGCCTCTGGTGGAATGAGCCCTGACGCCCAGCGGGCAAGGCAGGTCTTTTGAGGCGTAAGCAGAAGCAATAGCATCCACTATCCACCTAGACAGTGTCTGTTTAGAGGCGGCTAGACCCTTGATGCGGCCGCCGAACGACAAACAGCTGCTCCGAGCGTCTGAACGCAGCAGCGCGTGTAGTGTACACTCTCAGAGCCCGGACCGGGCAGAGGCGATCCGTGTCACGTTCGCAATCGGATGCAGGCAGCGCCGATAGAGAGATCACTTGCACCCTGAAGGGGGTACCAATCGCTTTTGGAACATAACCGTGTCTAGGTTTCAGAATGACAATGGAGTCATTAGGTCCAAACTCAAGGCACGCGGCGCTAGAAGACAGCGCGTGAATGTCCCCCACGCGTTTTACTGAGGCGAGGGCAGTCAGAAAAACGTTTTTTAGCGAGAGGTATTTTAGCTCGTATTGTCTGAGCGAATCAGGACGTGGTGACCGTGTATGCGCGGGAGGAAACGCCGCAGCGCGTTCTCGACCGCTATCATCTTCAGACAGTTTATGTGTAGGGAACTCTCCTGGCTCGACCACTGGCCAGCGGCCGGTGAGCCCTCGCAGACTGCACCCCAACCCGTGTTGGATGCGTCCGTCGAGATGACTTTTCGGCGAGAAAAGGTTCCCATGGTAACGCCCCTCTGAAACCACTCGGTTACTGACCATGGTTGCAGTGCAGTGATGCATGTCTGTGTAACCTTGATAATCTGGCGGCCCGTAGTCCACTCGCGGTGGGGTACGCGGCTCTTTAACCAGAGTTGATGGAGGCGCATGTGAAGGAGACCCAGCTGTAGCACAGCGGAGGCTGAGGCCATATAACCCAGCATCCTCTGAAAGGATTTCAGGGGTGTGTGGGTACCCATCCGAAAGGAGGCGGCTAGACGCTGAACACGGCGTGCGCGCTGTGCGGATAAGCGAGCCTTCATTGTGATCGAGTTCAAATCTATTCCAAGGAATGAAATAGTTTGACTGGGCTGGAGAGAGCTCTTTGTCCAGTTGACAGAGAGTCCCAGCGCTTTCAGATGGTTTAGGAGAACTGCGCGGTGCGACAGAAGCTCCGTCTGTGATTGTGCTACAATCAGCCAGTCGTCCAGATAGTTTAAAATGCGCAGCCCCTGACTCCGCAGGGGGGCGAGCGCTGTATCCATGCACTTCGTGAACGTACGGGGTGCTAAGGATAGGCCGAACGGGAGAACGGCATATTGGTAAACCTGACCCTCGAAGGCAAAACGTAGGAATGGCCTGTGACGAGGATGTATCTGGATCTGGAAATAGGCGTCTTTCAGGTCTAGAGAGATGAACCAGTCCCCCTGGCGGACGTGTGCGAGGAGTTTTCTGACTGTGAGCATTTTGAACGGTCTCTTCATGAGCGCTTTGTTCAAGACCCTGAGATCTAAGATCGGCCTGAGGCCGCCGTCTTTCTTGGGAACAAGAAAATAACGGCCGTAAAACCCCGACTCGGTCATAGATGGCGGAACTCTCTCTATTGCGCCCTTCTGCAGCAGCTTCGCTATTTCTGAGCGGAGTGTGTTCATCGCAGCTGGACTGGCAGTGGATTCGAGTCGAACGCGCGAACGGGGCGGGCGGCGACGAAACTGTAATAGATAGCCATTTTTTTTGATGCTTAAAACCCACGGGGAGATGCCGGGGAGCATGCGGCTAGCGGATGAATGGCAGTTTCGCCCTGATTGCTGCACATAGCGGGCTGAACACTGTGTGTGGGCGCGCTTAGAGTGTGTGTGGCAACGGGACTTACACTCAGAGAGGAGTTTTTGGGCCGTGAGACAGAGCGAGCAGAGGGGGGACACGCGCACGGGCTCATGGGCGTGTTTATGTTTTCTGCTACTAGAGCGGACAGTGGCCGCTCTGTGAGACTGGGCTCTGTGGGAGACACGGGGCATATGGTGCTTGTGTGTATGAGTGAACACATGCTTGTGGGCACATTTTTTACACTTGAGGCTTTTATGCTCTTTTTGTGAACTCTCTGGGTAGCCGTGAAAACGGCTTTTTGTCGCTCGCAAGCGGGCAGAGAAACCGACTTGTTTGTGGTGGTAAACACTACTGTAGTCGGCGAGGCTTCGGGGACTAGCAGAGGACGAAACTTTGACGGCGGTCCGGCCGCAGCGGGAGAGAGACGTCTTTTTCTCAGCTGTGCTAGGCAGACTTTTGCTGATCAGGCTTCAGCGTGATCTTGGGTCGAGGCCCCCGGGGAGGAGGCTGTCTGCGGCGGCTGTCAGAGCGAGAGCGAGGGCGGCCGCCCTGACTACGCTGGGGCTGCTGAGCTTGCTGAGGCGGGTGCTGTTGCGGGGTTCTGGCAGGGGGCTTGCGAGGGCGGCCTGCAGAAGTGCTGGCGCGGCGGGGCAGGAACATGTTCATGGCCTGGGTGGCTTTTTGTACCTCGGAGAAGCGGTCGACGATGCCCGTGACGGCAGATCCGAAGAGGCCGGTCGGAGAGATAGGCGCGTTGAGGAAAACGGCGCGTTCTGAATCTCTCATGTCGGCCAGCGTGAGCCACAAGTGTCTCTCAGCGACACAGAGGTTGGCCATACATCTCCCCAGGGCTTGTGCGGCGGCTTTAGTGGCGCGAAGGGAGAGGTCCGTCGCGCTTCTCAAATCCGAAAGGGTGGGCGGGTTCCTACCGCTCTTCGCCATCTCGCACAAGATGTCGCTCTGTAGCACTTGGAGGACAGACATGGAATGCAGCGCTGAAGCGGTCTGTCTGCGCTGAAGGTTGCTCTGCACGCTTTAGAAGGAAGCGTAGGGGAAGACCGCCATCTAGCAGAGGGCGGGCAAAGGTGAGCGGCGACCAGGTCCTCGACGGGCGGCATGGCAGTATATCCCCTCTCGGCGGCTCCTCAGCGACACGGCGGAGCGGTTTCGAGCCGAAAGAGGGGCATTCCAAGACTTAGTGAGCTCGTTATGTAGCTCAGGCAGGAATGGTGCAGCCCGGCTGCAGGCGGGGGCCGGGCGCCAGTGCAGGAATTTACCATTCATGCGATTCGGTGGTTGCACGGGGGGAGGCGACCACTCGAGTCCCAGGCGGTCGACGGCCTGTGAGAGGAGACGCAGGAGTTCCTCTTCAATGCCGGCGCGGGTCCCCGCGGA
The DNA here is from genome assembly GCF_988280905.1 of Pimephales promelas. Lineage (NCBI taxonomy): Eukaryota > Metazoa > Chordata > Actinopteri > Cypriniformes > Leuciscidae > Pimephales > Pimephales promelas. The sequence continues at coordinate 13,814,091 of NC_142776.1, read as the reverse complement.
CTCTCTCGTCGAAGAATCGATCGACGACCAGTCCTCGCTGTCCGAAGCGTGCAGCGAACAAGAGTCCTTCTCATCCGCGGTGTCGTCGGAGGCGACAGAGCGTCCACTCGGCGGCAACTGTATGTCCGGCTGGGGCGGAGAGGGAGAGCGGTCGGTGGGCGGCAGCAGCGGCCCGCATGGATCCGCAGGGGGCTCCGGCGGCCTCTGGAAGCGGCGTTTTTTCTTCCGCGGCGACGTGAGAGGCGGCGCGGGAGCGGTCTTGACCGCCTGCAGTCGTGCCCGCAGGGAGGACAGAGGCAGGTCTTCGCAGTGGTCGCATCCTCCGTTGGCGAGGGCGAGCTCTGCGTGTTCCACTCCGAGGCAGAGAGCGCAGATGGGATGGTGGTCTCCTTCTTCGAGTGGAGAGCGGCATGAGCCGCAGAAACGAGGCATCTTGAAAAAGACGCTCGAGCTCTTTTGTGAGGAATAAGTGAAAGGATACGGCGTCGGACGGCGCTAGCTTGCAGGACGGCTGAAGGTGGCAGAAGGCCGGCTTCCTCAGTCTCCGGAGCTCGCTAGAAGGTGCCTTCTTCGACGACGGCGGCTTCTTCCCAGGACAGCGGATGCGTGTAGCTCGCTGAATGATGTAGAATCAATTACCGAGCCTGGGAGAGCCGTTTTATACACTGTAGCCACGCCCCTTTCGGAGGGCTCTGACGCAATGAGCGAGCGCCGTCCGCTCATTGGCCGCTGGCTCAGCGCCGCTCTCCCATAGGTTCGTGCATTCTCTCTGAGCGAACCAATGAGCTGCTAGCTAGCCCCGCTCATGATCTGCCTCAGAGATACTGCGTTGACAATGATTACAAAATTATGTAATAATTTTTTGGCTTCAACTTCTCAGCAAAGATGAATCTTTCCCGTAGCGTAAGCTAGCTTACGCAATACGAGAGAACCTCTCGTAAGAGAACCACAGACTTGACAACTCGGTAGTCAGCTATCCCCATGCTGGTGAAATGGTGGGGTTGTGTGACGCTGTTCTATGCAGGCTGGTTAAGGACAGGTTTTAGTGTAGCATTGCGGAGCTGCTGCCCGGAGAGTGGAATCACAGCACCACAGTTAATTTCAGCCTGGTGGCTAGAGCTCCAACTTCCAAGGCTATTGGCCCCACTCAGATTAGTCTTGATGTTCTTCTATAGTCTGTTTTCAGTAATATCAGTGACTATTTTTCAGTATTGTGCAATATCATTAATATCATTAATATTTGCATATAAGATTTCTGGTGTTAATTTCAATTTGTTTTAAAACCTAAATGTCATATTCATTATTATTTTTATTAATATTATTGTGCATCCTTTCTGTGGTGTTCTCCATTTAACTGAGTATATATTTTTTTTTTAATAGACCTGAAAATCAGAATCACAATGTCATCTGAGGAAGAGGAGGCGTCAAACAGTAACAGTGGTCAATCAGAAAGCAAGCTGAAGAGCAAGAAGCCACCCAGTCTGATGATTGCAATTCCCAAACCTGAGTCTGGCAAAAAGGTATGAGTCTAAAATAAAGGCTTGTGTGGGCAAAAAACAGGATCCCACAGAATGCCATATATGTTAGGTTTACAGTGCTGGTCAGAATTATTTGCCCCCTTGGTAAATATGATCAAAGATGGATTTAAAAAATAAATCTGCATTGTTAATCCTTAATTAGCAAAAATCTAACCTTTCATAGAAGTAAAAGAATTGATAGTGGGTGGGGGAGGGGAATCACATTATGAAATAAATATTCCCTTTCGTCCTGGGAACTCCGACGTGTCGTCGGGGGAGTTCCCTGAGGAATTGGGATCACACTAGGGAGCCAATTGCCTTTGAGGGAATGAAAACGAGCCAATGGACATTGGCATGCAAGATTTGCATTCCGCAACCCACCTACCAGCACGGGTATAAAAAGCGTAAATAAACATTGCGCAATGCTTTTTGCTTCGGAGCCTCACAGTGTGTTCTGGTTGAGCTGCTGTTCCTTGCCGAAGTCTGAATAAAAAACGAGTCCTCTTGAAGGAAGAAGGTCCTCTTTGTTACTGCTGTGACGGCGCTTCAGCGATCATCGCTTCCGCTATCGGCTACTAGTTGATTGCAGCACACGGGCATGCAGTTTGGCATGCAGTAGGGCTGTCAATCTTCCTCTATAATACTATTCGAATTCTATTCCTTATTTTATGTAATATTCAAATAATATTCGAATATTAAATGCTCAAATTTGTCCTATTATTAATATTTACAACATTACACATTCTTATGGATCGTCAATGCCACTATAGCCTGTGGTTGTTGTTACACGTTCGGCCCACTAGAGGGACATCTAACATTACTACAATAAACATTTAGGGGTTGTTTGGCCACTTCATGCGTTTTCTCAGATCGGATAGCTATCTGATTTATCAAAACGATTCTATTTACACCTGGTCACATAAATGTGTTTTTGCAAAACAGATATAAATCCGATCTTCAATTCCTGCGCAATATACAGGTTTAATGAAGTGCACGTCACCGAAAGCAACAGATATGAGCTGCATTTTATTAATCATCAGCTAATTTTTTCAAAATCAGAAAAGACAGCAATAAGGGAGAGCGGCAACAGTCCGGTAAGATCATTTCATTTCTTTACTTTTAATGAAGATGGTAGTGTTAAGCGTCTGCGACTTACTTTCACTTTGATTTGCAGTAGATTACGGCGCGTTGGCTTGATAAATAGGGGCTCAGATCTGAGGTGATTTGAGATCGTCATATCGCGTCGGAAGTTCCGGGAGTCTCTCGCATATTGATAGCGTCTCCCTGATGGCCACAAATTAGTTAAAATCTCCCAGAATCCGCGCATAACATGCATAGCGCACGGTGCATGCATGGCACAGAGGAGGTGAACGAGACCTTGCCAATGTGCCACGCGAAAGCTAGTTCCGTGCTCTCCTATGGGCTATGTGCACAACCGTAGTTTCGAACTTCCGCTTTTGTCAGAAGTTGGCGTATCAGTTTCCGGTCTACGACTGGTCATCCGCATCCACTAATAAACAAAGAAGATGAGTGCTGCTGTTGTACGAAAAAAAGAGATCTTAAACACATCTAAGATTCTTAGAACTGTAGTTGATCTAACCTCCGTTTCACACCCGTTTGCAGTGTGTGTTGCGGTGCAGGAGCGTGCTGTTAGTGCGTTCACATATTATGATGCGTTTGCACAGTGAATTGATCCGCGGCTGTACAACAAACACATACTTAATATTTTTATTATTTTTTGCGCGTTGATCAAAATGTCTATTTTGTGCAGCCACTGCGCACGAAGGTTGGTGTTTATCAGGAAGCAGTAGAGGCTCAAATGGCTGTTAGCGACTTGAAGCAGAGCAAGTGCCGCACAGCAGTCTCCTACGCTCCATGTAAACAGGTTAGGGCTTTCACTTTTCACTGGTGTGGTACATATAACAACAGCACAGCGATCGTTTCCACACCGAATCTATTTCTGCTGTGCTGCAAACGCTGGTGGTCAAAATGATAAAGATTGACCTGAAAATGTAGTAATTTCACCATAAATGCACATTTAATCAAGGAAAACTACAATTTACTTCAACCAGGCGACAGAATGAACTCGTCTCGATCGTGGAGGTGGAAAAATAAGTTTTGTGTGACATGCAAGATCTATTGTTTTGAAATTAAGATGCAAACGAAAAGGCAAGTCGGCTGCTTTTGTCAATTTCAAGTTTTAATTTAAATTATTTGCGATTTTAATATAGGAAATATTTGACCACTTGCTTGAGCAACTTGTAATGCATGGAGTAACTTACATTGTTTAAATTGTGTTTAAACGTGCATACTAAGAATCGCAATGCTGGCGCAACTTTTTGTTTTTAAAAATAAGTTGCAGCATAACTTCTGGACTTTAAATAAAAATAATAAGTAAGTGTTTGTTGTACAGCCGCGGATCAGTTATTCACTGTGCAAACGCATCATAATAGCCTATGTGAACGTACTAACGGCACGCTCCTGCACCGCAACACACACTGCAAACGGGTGTGAAACGGACATTAGATCCACTACAGTTCTAAGAAACTTAGATGTGTTTAAGATCTCTTTTTTTTCGTACAACAGCAGCACTCATCTTCTTTGTTTATTAGTGGATGCGGATGACCAGTCGTAGACCGGAAATTGATACGCCAACTTCTGACAAAAGCGGAAGTTTGAAACTACGATTGTGCACATAGCCTATTGTTTATAAGAAAGCGATCTAAAGGGGCCATTTACTCCTGGTCACTTCGGAAGTATATATTTATTTTTAAATATATATAAAAGCAATATTCGAATAGTAACTTTAGCATTCGAATAGTACTGATTTTTTTTAATATTCGAATTATATTCGAATTTCGGAATTCGTTCCAACAGCCCTGGTCTGCTGCGGTAATCCCTCGGTGCTTTGGCATGTGAAAGAGCACTTTTCTTTTTTCTAAAAGAGCATCACGGGTGTTTTGCGTCCTTTTCCTGATTTCGTCTCACCCGTGCATTTCTGGATGTGGTCGGCTTCTCCCTCAGGAAGATTGTCACAAACACTGCCTCTCATGCTTGGGCTTAACGCACACTGAGGCAGCGTTTGTGAATGAGTCATGTCCTCATTGCGGGAACATGACTCTGGCGATGCTGCGTTCTAGACTGAGAACCCTGAAACATGGGGGAGTCCCTTCAGAAAATCCCCAATCTAGTTCGTCTGCCGGTTCAGTTTGGCAGACGGCTACTTCGGTGATTCCTGTTGGTGAGCGGATGAGGATTACAGTGAAGAATGTTCCGTCTGGTGAAAGATCCTCTCAGGCTTCTCACTCTTCTAGTAGCTCATTGCCATTGGAGCTTCCGGTGGAGCGGTCGGAGCCCTCTCGTGCGGATCCAGTTGTCTGCTTCGGGGGACCGTATCTTCTGGTGATGACTCCGCGGGACTACCTCCTTCGTGTGTGGTGGTTTCGGCTGAGCCGGACCCAGAGATGGCTGCTATGCTCGAACGGGCGGCTGCGAATGTCGGGCTTGTGTGGAACCCTCCACCGGGTCCTGAACCTTCGCGGCTAGATGATTGGTTTCTTGGAGTGGGCCGTGCTGTTGCCCCACGGTCCGCTTCAGTACCATTCTTCCCGGAAGTGCATGACAAGCTGAGGAAGTCTTGGCTGGCCCCTCTCGCGACCAGGCGTAGACATCCTTGCTCCTCCTTCCTCACCACCCTCGATGGCAGCGCGGTGCACAGGTACGAGAGAATCCCCCCAGTGGAGTGGTCATTTGCGATGCAGCTGTGTCTGATGACCGCTTCCACTTGGCGGGGTGCCCCTTCACTCCCCTCCCATGCCTGTAGGTTTTCCTCTGGTCTGACCAGGGATGCTTACATGGCATGTGGAGACGCCCTGCATGCCATGACGCTGCTCTGTGCACGTTCGCTGGATCGGGCGATGTCCACTTTAGTGGTCCAGGAGTGCCACTTGGGGCTTACCCTTGCGGGATATGCGCAATGTTGAGAAGAACAAACTTCTCAACTTCACCATATCCCAAAGTGGCCTCTTTGGCGACGTGGTGGATAGCTTTGCCCAAGAGTTCTCCGCCACCCAGAAGCATTCGGAGGCAATACGGCATGTCCTGCACAGTAAATGGGCTGCTGCTGGCCCGTCTACTGTCGCCGCAGAGCCTCCGGCTGCTTCTCGTTGCCGAGGGCATCCTCCGGCACCAGCTTCTCCTTCAGGGCAGCAGTCCAACCCTGGAGGGCAGAACTCTGGTCGCAAGAGGACGGCCCAGCCCTTTCAGGCGCCCCCGGCCCCTTCCCGTAAGAAGATTGGAGGGAAGTGTTCCTGAGACGTGCGACCTGAGGGAGGACCTGGATGCTGCTCTACAGGACGGTGCCTCTGCACACATCCTTCCGCCGGGCTGAGAATTTTCTGTTTTCTTTTCTTTCTGATCTGGTCAGCAGTACCCAAAGTTACAATAAAAGAGCAGTTTCTACCTTCTCCTTCAGGTCATCCTTGGTCGAGACTGGTGGGCACACAGTCTCCTCCACCCAAGAGGGTCAGAATGGCAGTGGATGCTGTCCCCGAGCAGTGTCGCTTCCGCAGTGTCGCTTCCCGAACCTAACCAGTCTACGGATAGTGGTGACACATCCTCGGTATCGGTTGCGTTGTTCCTGTCTGCGGTCGGGCCCAGAAGGGCAGAGACCAGCTCACAAGGAGGTCACAAGAGGCCTTCTCTCCCGTCTGCCCCCTGGTGGAAGCAGGTTGGTGTCGAGTTCCACGCCCAGACCCCGCTCTCGGTTGCTACACTGTCACTGGAGCTGGACCCTTGTCTCCCACCTCGCTGCCCCTCCGCGGGTATGCTGGTGGTTCGGGTGGGTCTGTTGAGATGGTATCTGGAAGCCTGGCTAGCGCTTCCGGGTCCGTCCCAATGGCTCATCCGCACCATTCGGTTCGGCTATGCAATTCAGTTTGCACGGCGGCCTCATAGGTTCAGAGGCGTCCACTTCACCTGTATGCAGTCAGTAGACACTCCTGTCTTGCGGAAAGAGATGAATGTCCTGTTGGCGAAGGACGCGATCGAGCCGGTCCCTCCTGCCAAGATGAGGTCCGGGATTTACAGCCCGTACTTCATTGTGCCCAAGAAAAGCGGTGGTCTACGGCCAATCCTGGACCTGCAAGTTTTGAATTGGGCCCTGCACAAACTCCCGTTCAAAATGCTCACGCAGAAGCACATTTTCCAATGCATCCGTCCTCAGGATTGGTTTGCAGCGATCGACCTGAAGGACGCATACTCTCGATTCTTCCTCGACACCATTTCTACGGTTTGCTTTCATGGGTTGAGCGTATCAGTACAAAGTCCTACCCTTCGGGCTGGCCCTGTCGCCCCGCTTCTTCACAAAAGTCGCAGAGGAGGGAGGCCGATTCTTCTGAGGAAAGACCTCCTTTCTCAGATATGGGGGGCTCTGTGACACCCGCGCCCAGACCTCTGGAAACGCCATGTCTAGTCCCTGGACGGGATGCGGAGGTTCTAGGTGGTCTACCACAGACAGTAGTAGACACCATCACTTATGCTAGAGCCCCCTCTACGAGGCGCCTCTATGTGTTGAAGTGGAACCTATTTGTCAATTGGTGTTCCTCCCGTCAGGAGGACCCCCGAACTTGCCCGATTGGAGTCGTGCTTTCCTTCCTGCAAGATGGGTTGGAGCGAAGGCTGTCCCCTCCACCCAATAGCAATAGCCGCGCATCACGATGTAGGAGAAGGTAAGTCCTTGGGGAAGCACGACCTGATCATCAGATTCCTTAAGGGTGCTAGGAGGTTAAATCAACCTCGTGTTTTTCACTCTGTACCCTCTTGGGACCTAGCTCTGTACTTAGGGCTCTTCAAAGTCCTCCCTTTGAGCCTTTGTTGACTGTAGAGCTTAAAGCTGCTGTAGGTAACTTTTGTAAAAAAAATATTTTTTACATATTTGTTAAAACTGTCATTATGTCCTGACAGCAGAATATGAGACAGATAATCTGTGAAAAAAATCAAGCTCCTCTGGCTCATCCCAGTGGTCCTATTGCCATTTGCAGAAATACAACGCTCCCGTCAGAAACAATCAGAGCCAGGAGGAATGTATCTTAGCAGTGTCAATCACGCTCGTGTATGCGCTGATCACACCCCTCTCTTGCACAGCGTGAGCGCGTACCGTTGTTCAAACTCAAGATTGCCGGCGAGCTGCTAGTGCTGTGCTTATGACGGAGAAGTACCTTAAACTGCCAATTCTCGAGGGACACCTGCTCATAAAACAAACAAAGAAAAACAAAGAAGTAGAGGGAAAAAGACCGATGACGATAAACAATCTTGTCTAATTTGTCAGCCCATTGTCAAAACTAGCCGCATAACATGTTGATAAAATGTCACGCACTCTGCTAAGCAACAATTGAAACCTGCTAATTCACTGGCTTGTCATGTTGCTGAAATGATGTACTAGCACACCTTATCTAGCATTACATATCGCTAGAATAATTACTTACATACTGTAATGTTAGTTACCGTTATATTAACGTTATCTTACTAGCTATTTATAACTGTAAAGACACAAGGCGGGTCTGATCAAGGGGGAATTTGCATATCGTAATTAATAATTGATAATTAATAATTATTCATACAGATTTAGATCAGACCGGTCTTACATGTTAATAAATCTCCCATTTAGGGATGCTTATTGAAATTGTACTTGTATGCATATATGTAGGTCTCTGCAATTAACCACAAATTAATTGTAATCAATTACACAGACCACGTTTTACAAGACAAGTAAAATTAATTAGCTCAATTAATTTATAGAGCCTGTGAAAACAAATTCTGTGGCCACAAGAATTTAGTCTTCCCAGCTCCATAAACAAATACCCTCTTAGGTATTTTTAGTTCTGTAAAGCGTGTAGCTTATTAAATCGACATTTCATTGACTGGTATTATGAGCAAGACAATGATTCCGTCAAAGTGTGCACAATTGTATTTAATAAAGCAACTACTTAAGCATTTACAACGTTACAATGATACATGTATTTACAAACATTAAAACACAAACTAAGACGACGCAGAGCGTTTAGACAATGGATGCGCGTAAGTTAAGTGAGTTGGAGAGAGAGAGAGTGAGATAGAGTGAGTTGTAGAGAAAGTGAGAGAGAGTGCGTTACGTTCACCAAAACAGTCAGTTAACCTTTCTGAACACCTCAAACACTTTCTTAATGCTTCTTAGAAGCTCTAAAAGAAGGTATACTTGCAGGGCATATTTGGTCTGTGTGAGTCGCAAGCTCGTTGCTCGGCCCGTTCGGGCCACGTGTCGACTGGAGGTGCTGTCCTGCATGCGTGCGTCACGTGGAGCGCGGCCGCAGCGTGTTTGCGCGGCCCTTCCCGGCGCTTGCATGGTCGGTTGCTTCAAGCAACTTGCTTGCGCGTGCATGGCTCCTTTGTTCCGTGGGGAGTCACGTGGCGTTCATTGGCATTCAGCGCGAGTGTTTGAAAGGCTTAAAGTCTTTGAGGTGACGTTACCCGAGGAAATAGTTCGGCGAAGTCCACTTCCTTTCCTGGGAGACGAACTTGGTTGTCCATTTGAGGAAAAGACGAAACTTTTAGACGAACAAAAGAAAAGATCCATGGTCGGATCAGATCTCCGTGAGGAGATCTCGAGAGTTACATGTTTCTCTGAGACGGTCAGAATAGGAAGGGCAGAGGCGGAGCCTACGTGCTCCTTTTATCTCCTTGGCGGAATCCATCCCTTTCCTGTTGGCTTGAGCCAATCGGGGAGATGGACGTTGCTTGCGGGAACTCTTGGTTTATTGTCATTTGTTCCGCGCGCTCCTCGTGGAAGGGGGTGTGTTCAATGAGGGTTTTATAGTAAAACAATCTGGTCTTCATTGGCAGTAAAACAAATTAAAAATACACTTTACTTTACATCTCTATGCATATTCGGGTGTTTCATTCAATAAGCATTCTGGAGACATCAAAGAACATTATGTTACATCAAAGGAATATACACTTATGTTTATGATGCATGAAGAAGATATTTCTAATTTCTATTTATGCCGTGACCAAACAAAGTTATTTCACTGTGACATGGGGAAGACACATATACATAAAAACTAGAGGTGTGAACCTACACTGGTCTCACGGTTCGGTTCAATTACGATTATCAAGTCTTCGATTCAATTCGATTATCTCGATGCATCACGATGCACGATGCACTGCATCCTTATTTTTCAATTTTGCTTCACATGTATACAATTTTGTCAATAAATACAAGCAGTCAGATATAGGGGTGGTAGATATGGAAAAAATATCATATCACGATTTTATTTGGAAAATCACGATCACGGTTTTTTATCACAATTCTTTTTCAATTTGGTTTTAAAGGAGTCATGAACTGGCTTTTTAAATGTTATTATATTGTTGTCTGAGGTCAACTTATAACGTTCGCTTGGTTTTTGCATTCAAAAACATCAAAATGAACAAGTAATAGGCTATTTTGTACCCTGGTTGTGAGCCTACCTAAAAAACAGTCGTTTTTATGGGCGTGTCGCACTGAAGAGTTGGAAGTAAACACCCACTGCTGTGAGTGGAGAACAGTTTTGCATATTATAATGAGTTTAACTCACCCGTCGGTGTACATGGGGGAAAACATCCTATGTTGTCAAATGGCAACCGGATTCGCCCATACATGTTCGACCCAGAGTCCGTGTGTTGCACAATATTCCTGTCAGATCCAATATAGACGGCACAGCACCGTTCTTTACTCTTAATCGGTCTGCAAATCCAGTCTTGTTGACAAAACAATCCTCAGTGAAATGAAGCGAACAGACGACGATGTTTTACCCTCATCAGCTGGAACGTCATTAAAAATAAAGTTTATCCATGCAGTCCTATTGGAATCCACAGGAAGCTTATGCAGCGACTGTCTTCTTCCACAACCAGGCACTGGCTGCACAATATTCTGTATTGCTCGGTAGCGATCCAGTTTGTCATCACGAGGTAAGCATGTACATGTATGATACTTATGTGTGTAATGCGCGAATTGGTGGGCAGGGCTAAACCTGCCGTGGTGAAGCAGGCGTTGATCATCTTCTGTGGGGGTGGTGTTTTATCCTCTTAGTCGTCATAGTTCCCCACTTTTAAAAACGAGTCATTTTTAGAGGCTGTGTCAATAAAAGCTTTTATTGGACTAACAAGGACGTTTTCAGTTCTGAAACTTACAGGATATTCTTATAATATGATGACCTCTTAGATGTCAAAAGCTCAAGGAAAATTTGATTTCTCAGTTCATCACCCCTTTAATATTTTGCAAGTGGCTGTTCATTACAGCCAAACTAATGTTAAAAACAAATCCTTAGGTAACAAAAGAAAAAAGAAAGGCATACATTTAGGCCAGTGGCGAAGATAAAAATCTTTGTCATTATTTTCTTTTTTTATATTAAAAAAATAAGACAAGATAAACATTACACAAATTAATATTCAAATTAAATAAACAGTGCTTTATTTTTTCAGATCCAATAGGTGTATTTAGCAGTAGCATTGAAGAAAGTAATTAAATTAACAAATATGAAATTAAAACACTACATAGACTTCACTGAATAAATTGATTCTTATTAAAACTACTATTAAAGTTCTCAGTCAGTGAGTGATTTTCTCCTTGTGTGTTTTTTATTTTTTATTTTTTATTAAGACTAAAGGGATAGTTCCCTCAAAAATGAAAATGGTCTTAATTTACTCTCTCAAGATGTTTTAAACACGAATAAGTTTCTTTCTTCTGTTGAAAATAAAAGTTATTTTGAATAATGTGGGTAACCGAACAGTTGCTGGTTTTTTATAGGTTCTCTCCTGGAAGTTAATGGGGACCAGCAACTGTTTGGTTACCCACATTAAAAAAAAAATGTCTTTTGTGTTCAGCACAAGAAAGAAATGAATACAGGTATGGAACAATATTCGAGTGAGTAATTAATGACAGATTTTTTTTTTTTTTTTTTTGTATGTGAACTATCCCTTTAAGGACAAGCAGCAGTACTATTTACTCCTGTCGTTTATAGACCAGCACGCGACGCTTTTAATATAGACGCATATTACACCAGATATTCTCTCAAATGTTTGCTTTCACTTTAGACGTAGCCTGTTTATGTACACATTGTGTGTATTTAACAGTATTAGCATAATAAGCCTCGAAAGTTAACTTAGTCCAGTATTCTGGCGCTGTTTGACAGGCTTCTAGTGCCTGTGATTGTCATGGGTATATGCGGTCAGGAAAGCACACGTTAGAACAGCGCATCAGCGCGTGGATTAAATGTTTAACCGGCAAGGCTTATGCAAGTAATGAACTTTTGTGAATTGCAGTGTCCCGTACCTATTCATTAACATGTGATGTCTAGGCTACGTCGCGTTGTACAGATGAGACGGAGGCGCCAGAACTGTTCTGATAGAATGCACTGTAACACGATACTACGATATTTCTTCAAAAGCAGATCGTGGAGACATTTTAATCGTCCACGATTAAAAATCGTCATATCGCACACCCCTAAGTTGGAGCATTTTTTAATGCACGCTCTGTCGTTTCGCCACCCTCTGCCATTGTATTGCTGCGAGCACGCAACACGCGGTGCTGACGTCAGAAAAGCGTCAGTACATTATAACCGGTTATGGGCTATTACTGAACCGATACCGAATCGTCCTCGTCTGCATCGCGATGCACCGTAGAAACGATTAATTTTGACACCCCTAATAAAAACCATTGAAAACATTTATTTAAACACCAAAAGTCCTTCTCTTTGTTCAGAGACATTCCACACATTCCGATGTGTGGGGGAAGGGAAGGGCTTGTGTGTGTATGTGTGTCCATTTCGGAGGACTGTAAATGGCAAATTGGCAAAGTGGCAAAGTCCCTACATAACTTATAAAAAGAGTGCAACATAAAATTACATGTATTGGAAAATACATACTGTAAGGATTTGAGGACCAAGTTTGTAGCCAAAGTATGGGCATGCCATAGTCAATGTAAAGCATATTGTTGCGTTTAGTCTGTATTAGTGAATGTGCCATATAACTTTTTATCCGCCGTCATCGGTGGCCCTGTTTACTAGCCTGCGCATTCACGGCTGGCTCTGCTGTGGGGGACGAGCAGTGGAGGGAGGGCTGTAGAGCAGCAGAGTGCAAGGGGGTGGGACCTGTAAGTTGTGCTTGTTCAAATTTTCAGACTAAGTCAGCGTTTCCTCAACTTGGAACTCCTACCACTCCCTTCGCAGATCAGGTAGTGAACCTGCATGCACTGCCCCAGGAGGGACGAAAGGGAACGTCATGGTTACGTATGCAACCCTCTTTCCCTGAGTAGAGGGAAAGGAGACTTCTCATCCCTTCACCATGTTGCTGTACCTTCACGGAGGACTGGACTCTGTTTGGCTCCTCAATGAAAAGCATTGTGCAATGTTTACTTCCGCCTTTTATACCCGCGCTGGTCTCGGAATGCAAATCTTGCATGCCAATGTCCATTGGCTCGAACTCCCCCTGACGACACGTCTCCGTTCCCTGTACTCAGGGAACAAGGGTTTCATACGTAACCAAGACGTTTTTCTCAAACACATTGGTAACAATTATTTGCCACATTTTATTAAATACTTTTTTGCAACCTCCTTTTTCCAAGATAACAGCTCTGAGTCTTCTCCTATAATGACTGATGAGATTGGAGAACACCTGACAAGATATCAGATCCTTTCCAGATCATTCAGATTCCCATATCCATGTTGGCGCTTCTTCTCTTTAGTTCAGCCCACTCATTTTCTATAGTGTTCAGGTCAGGGATTGGGATGGCCATAGCAAATGCTTGGTTTTGTGCTCAGTGACCCATTTTTGTTTTGATTTTGATGTTTGTTTTGGAAGATCCAAACATGACCCGTTATAAGATTTGAAGCAGAGGTTGTCAGGTTTATATTTTTTATCTGTTGGTTTTTCATCAAATCCATGATGCCATGTATCTGAACAAGATGTCCAGGACCACAGCAGTAAAGATATTTCATTTTACACATGTACCCCATGTGTAAAATGAGGATTTTTTATCCCTGTATGAACCAAACCCATATGAAGTGTTTGCTGCCAAAAAGCTATTTTTTTGTTTTATTTTTTTTATTTTTTACAGCCATCTTTGATTATATTTAACAAGGGGGCAAATAATTCTGACCAGCACTGTACAGTCATAATCAAAATTGATGGCACCCCTGGTAAATATGATCAGAACTGGCTGTATAAAAAATAAATCTGCATTGTTTATCCTTTTGATCTTTCATTCAAAAAATTGGCAAAATCCTAACCTTTCATTGAAAAGAATTGAAAGTGGGGTGGAAATCACATTATGAAATAAATGTTTTTCTCCAAAACACGTTGGCCACAATTATTGGCACCCCTAGAATATTTTACGAGTAAAATATTTCTGAAGGATATTCCCATTAATATTTACATATTTTAGCGTATCAGGATGACTAGGGACATGAAATTGTCCAGTCATGACTTCTTGTTTCACAGGAGTTTAAATATGAAGAAACACAAATGCCAAATTTATTTTAATCATCCATCACAATGAGTAAAACCAAAGAACATGGTTCTGATGTGCATCAAAAGATTGTTGACCATCACAAAATAGAAAGTGGCTGTAAGAAAATAGCTAAAGAATTGAAAATCCCCATTTTGACCATCAGGGCAATAATTAAGAAGTTATAATCAACTAAAGATGTTACGAATCTGCCAGGATGAGGATGTGTGTCTTAATGTTCTTAATGGACTGTGAGGATGAAAGTTTGAGTGGCCAAAGACTCTTCAAGGATCACAGATGGAGAATTGCAGAGATTAGTTGAGTCTTGGGAGTCAGAAAGCCTATTAAAAACTCCAGCATATTCAGTGGTCAGACACGACTGGATCTTCAAACGGCACAGGGTTCTGTGGTCAGATGAAACTAAAAAAAGAGCTTTTTGGCTGTAAGCACAGTATATGGGTTTGGTGCACACAAGGATAAAAAGTACCCCATGTGTACAATTTAATATACCATTGGATATTTAATGTTGGGGGCCTATTTTTCTGCGGGAGGTCCTGGACTTCTTATTCAGATACATGGCATTATGGATTCTATCAAATATCAACAGATAAAAAAATCAAAACCTGACCCTGTCATGAATCAGCCTTCTCTCTCTCTTTTTCCTTGTCTACACACGCACACACGCTCAGCTGTTTCTCATTATCTCAGCCTTCGCGCTGCGCACACACTTAGTCGATCCCATTCATGGTTTTCCCCTCTCTCTCTTCTCGCAGCTGGTCCCCATAGTAATTAACACTTACACTGATCCTTTCTCACCTGTGCTCGTTTCCTCTCTAATTTATTCGGCTACTTCTAGTCACTGTTTTCTCTGTTTCCTTGTCAGTTTATTGTTGTACGTACAGCTTTCGCTGTGTCTCTTCGGTTACAAGACTTACCAGTATATCTCCCACGCGAACTGTCCTGTCCTGTCCTGTCCTGTCCTGTCCTGTCCTGAACTCTCAAAGTAGATGTGTTTCACTTGGAGATTCATCATTGTTCTCTGCCCAGTTCACCTGCCGCCTAAGGAGATCCTACCAGCCGGTAACCTGTGAGTTTTCTTCACTGGGCTCGGGAAGAGTTCTCTGCTGCTGCTTGCCTGGTCGCCAGCGTTGAACCAGCTATTGACTTTCACTGCTTTATGTTGTGCACCGAACAGATCTGCGTCTGTCGACGGCTGAATCTCCTCATTTCAAGTTATTGAGAAATAAACTCTATTACTGCATTTCCTCTGCTTTTGGGTCCTCTGTTCCAAGCTTTGACAGACCCCTTCTGCTAGAAATCTTATAATGGGCCGTGGTTGGATCTTCCATCAGGACAACGATCCAAAACAAACATCAAAATCAACCCAAAAATTAGTTGCGGTGCACAAAATTAAGCTTCTGCCATGACTGTTCCAGACCCTGACCTGATGAGTGATCTGAACTGAAGAGAAGAAGCACCAACATGGATTTGGGAATCTGCAGGATCTGGAGAAAGACTGTATGGAAGAATGGTCTCTGATCTCTTGTCAGGTGTTCTCCAAACTCATCAGGCATTATAGGAAAAGACTCAGACCTGGTATCTTGGCAAAATGAGATTGCAAAAAGTATTTAATAAAAGGGTGCCAATAATTGTGGCCAATGTGTTTTGGAGAAACTTTCAATTCTTTCAATACTTTCAATTCTTTTACTTCAATGAAAGGTTGGGATTTTGCAAATTTTTTGATGAATGGATCAAAAGGATAAACAATGCAGATTTATTTTTTACAGCCAGTTTTGATCATATTTACCAGGGGTGCCATCAGTTTTGACCATGACTGTAGGTACATCTGATTTGATTTAACATTGTATTAGCCTACACTGTAAATGCTTTCTGAAAACAACGCAGACATAGCTGAAATGATTTTACAAATGCGTGATTTACAAACAAAAGTAAAGCATGATAAATATTTCAGGAAAGCTTAAGTGAGCATATGAAAATACATCAATAATTCTCAAAATATGCAAGCTTTAGACTAATAGGCATTGTTTTTAAAGCAGTGACTGGAGTCACACGACAGCTTGTGTGCCTGAAGAGGAACATGTGTTTTATTAAGTGTTCTTAAGTTTCATAAGTTTTGATTATTAGTGTTCACTGACACAAACTGAAACTTACATTACCTCATGAGGCATTTCCAATAAAATACAGTGGATTAATATAGTTTTAATTTATGTCTAATTAAGACATAAATAATTTAATAATTTAAAGTATTACAAAAATAATAAAAAAGTGATGTTACATCTGACACCGACGCTCCGAAGCTTGCTTCAAACTTGAACGGTCCTTGCAATGAACCACTGCTTCGGAGCTTGTATCATTATGTCACTAGTCACTAGCCTGGCGGCTGTATTTCTCATAAAAAGGCCAAACCATGGCAACACCGTGGGTTGTAGTAGTCAAAGTCAAAGTCAAAGTTTATTTATAAAGCACTTTTAAAAACAACAAGTGTTTGACAAAGTGCTGTACACTTGTATCCTATTTCACAACTACAAACCGTCAACGACACAAAATACAAATAAAAAGCCAGAAACAAATAATCGACAATACAAACACTCACCTAGCTTCAAAAGCCAAACAGTAATAGTAGGTTTTAAGACTAGATTTAAAAGCAGTAAGAGTTTGAGCCTGTCTGATGTACAGGGGCAGATTTTTCCAGACCTTTGGTCTTGTTACTGCAAATGCTCTTTCGCTTCTGCTTTTCAACTTCACCCGAGGGACAACTAAGAGAAAATGGTCAGCAGACCTAAGCGCTCTTGATGGAGCATACAGCGTAATCAGCGTATCAGACAGATACTTCGGTGCAAGACCATTAAGAGATTTGAAAACAAACATCAGAATTTTAAAATTAATCCTAAAATGGACAGGCAACCAATCAAGAGAGGAGAGAACAGGGGTAATGTATTGTGTTCACGCTTCCGTTTACCCGTCAACAGGCGAGCTGCTGCATTCTGGACCCTCTGCAGTCTGGAGAGAGAGGCCTGACTAATGCCAACATAGAGGCCATTACAATAGTCTAGACGCGATGAAATAAAAATATGGAGAAGTCTATATAAGACAGGAAAGATTTGACCTTGGTGAGTTGTCTCAATTGGAAAAAACTTGACTTAACTACTTGGTTAATCTGTTTATCCATCTTAAAATCCCAGTCCAAAATAACACCTAAATTCTTAACATATGGTTTCACTAGTGGATTCAATTCCCCAAGATCCAACTGTAAGTGCCACCTGGCGTGAACAACATGACTTCTGTTTTGCTTTTATTAAAACTTAGGAAATTTAGTGCCATCCAGTGCTTAATTTCCTCAAGACACTGTAATAAAGGAGCTAACGAAGAAGTGTCTCCTCTTTTCAAAGGCATATAAATTTGCGTGTCATCCGCATAACAATTAAAAGAGATACCAAACTTCCTAAAAATCTGTCCCAGAGGGAGCAAATATAAGGCAAATAAAATAGGCCCTAAAATGGAACCCTGAGGGACCCCGCACGTAACAGAAGCCGTTGCGGAGGCAAATTCTCCAAGGCGAACTGAGATAGTTCTTTCAGACAGATATGATTTAAACCATGCCAATGCAGTACCCTCAATACCAACACTTTTCTCTAAGCGTGTAATCAAGATCTTATGGTCTATGGTATCAAATGCAGTGGAGAGATCTAATAAGATTAGTATCGCACAGTTCCCTGAGTCATTAACAAGTAACAAATCGTTAGATACTTTCAACAGTGCAGTTTCAGTACTATGCTTGGACTTAAAACCAGATTGAAACACTTCATGGATGCCATGTAGATCTAGGAAAGCATTCAATTGTCCAAATACAACCTTCTCTAGTAATTTAGACAGAAACGGAAGTTTCGAGATAGGTCTAAAATTAGCAAAAACTGTGGGATCCAGGTTAGATTTCTTAATTACTGGTTCCGCTGATGCATGTTTATAAGACTTGGGTACAACTCCCGAGGCCAAGCTGCTATTAATAATTGCAAGTATAATAGGACCAATAGCATCAAACAAGTCTTTTAAAAGACGTGGAGGAACAATGTCCAAACAACAAGAAGACAATTTCATTTCGCCAAAGATCTCCCTCAGTGAGACAAGAGACACCGGCACAAACTGTTCGAAAACAGCAGAGCACTCAGAGGAAACAGATAAAAAAGACAGAGGGGGGGATATATTAGATCTAATAGCCTCGATCTTATCAATAAAAAAGTGCAAGAAATGTTCACATAATTCGACAGAAGGCTCTAAACAAGTAGCTTGAGGAGTGTTCAAAATAGCATTAATAGTACTGAACAGCACCGCTGGCTTATGGGAATTGTTACCAATAACGTTGGAGAGATACTTAGATTTCTCTGATCTAACAGTTTTTTGATATTTAGATAAATTGTACTTAGGGGTGGGCGATATGACCAACATTGTGTTTCACAATATGACTAATTTTATTTCACGGTAACGATATATTTCACGATATAGTTATTTATATAGTTTATCCTCAAAAAAAAAAAAAAAAATCGACAAAAAGGGCTTTGTATAATAAACCCAAATACTTTAGAAATGAAAAGTATGTCACCTAGTTTTATTTTTATTTTATTTGGTAAATTATTTATTTGGTAAACTATTTTTATATCAAAATATAGTAAACAAAAAACACTCAAACTTTTAGATGAACTTCCCACAACAGATTGATATTAAATACAACTCATAGGTGCATTTCAACTTTAAATAATTTTTCAATCTCATGCATTGCTTTACTTCATCAATCAGTTTTTAATATAATTATAATATATATAATATATTTATAATATTTTTTTTTACCACATGTGCTTATTATACTGCGTTTTTAACGGAGGAGGGTATTCCTGCACAGACTGCACTGTTGTTTTAACGGGCTTGTTTTGCTCTTTTTGTTATAACTGGCAACCCGTCAGTTCAGAAGTGACAAGAAGGAGAGCAGCAATATGAAAACCACACCGCAGATACTGTTAGTGTTGACGTAGTTTAAATTTTTAGACACACCTTATAACAGTGCGTCGAACACCGCGTGCTTCCTCTCAGTGCATGTCCACGCACGCGTCTTTTACATCAACAAAATGCGATCGATTAATTTGAGAGTGAAGTTAATCACAGATCGAATCAAAGGAAGATTTTATCAACTGGTTCAGTAGGCAATTGTTTGGAGTTAAAAAATATATAACTCGCGCTGCATATTTAGTAATTTTTCCTCAGAAACAGGATTATACATTTGTTTTAACAAGCAGGATGTTCATTCATGCTGAATGCGTTTTTCATGTTTAAAAAGTAACTATACATAAGAGAAGGAAAGATGCGGATAACTATATATTATTTAAGGTTATTTCTCGTAATAATATTGATATAGCCTATGAAATGTTGTTATCAAGTAACTTCATGCTTTCCCCGTTGCGAACGTGCACTCCTCTAAACTGTAGCCTGGGTGCTGCTGCTCTGCTCAAGTTGACGGCTGCCTTTCCCCCCGAACATATCACTTTAACAACAATCCCTTAGAAAATGTAATTCCTTTGTGGATCCTCTTGATCTGCTTTCTCCATGTATCTTTGACAAATCTCAGCATCAGTCTCACGCGCGCTGCACGGGAGTTAACCACGCCCCCTTATTTGCATTTCGCGGTATACACGGAATAAAAAAATCTGTTACGACTGACGTTTTCTATCGCGGTAACGATATATATCGCCATATCGCCCAGCCCTAATTGTACTGTAAAACATCAAATGAGATCTGTAGTTTATCCTTCTTCCAGCGGCGTTCAGCCCTTCTGCATTCCAGCCGTATAGCTCGAGTAGTAGCGTTCAGCCACGGTTGAACTCTATTTTTTTCACGAATCGTCCTGATAGGGGCAACTGCATCCAAAATATTTTGACAAGTTAAGAGAAACGATGAAGTTAGATCTTCAGTATTAAACCCGCATAGGGGCGGTGAATAATCTACTTCATTTGCATTGAAGGCTTCAGAAAATAATTGAGGGGTTAATCGCCCGACAGCGACGTTGTGGAATAGTCCGTGTGGAATAGTCCGTTTGGAATCACGAGAAATACATATCTCGAATAAAACAGGCAAATGATCAGAAAACGTAGCATCACAGACATCAATGTTACTAATAGGTAAGCCATATGTCAAAACCAAATCTAATGTGTGTCCACCTATATGTGTGGGACTAGCAACAAACTGGGTTAAGTTAAAGGACTCCATAAGATTTGAAAAAGCTTTGGCCAAAGGCCTGGCGGGACAACACACATGGATATTAAAATCCCCCACAATTAAAACCCGGTCACATTTCGTCATGATTCCGGCTAAGAAATCCGAAAAATCATCGATAAAGTCCTTATTATGTTTAGGTGGACGATAAACAACCGTGCACAACACAGGGTAACTCAGGCTTAATTCAAAAACACTAAGTTCAAAACTGGAGTAGGAGGACGATGGCAGACGCCTACAGTTTAAATGTTCTTTAAAAATAGTTGCTACTCCGCCTCCTCGTCCCGTGAGTCTTGGAGAGTTAAAATAGGTACAGTTCAGAGGTAAAACTTCAGAAAAAACACTTGACTCACCAACACCAATCCAGGTCTCAGTCACACACAACATGTCCAAGTCCTTGGATGTAAAAAAGTCGTTCAAAATGAAGGATTTGTTAGCTAGTGATCTGGCATTCACCAAGGCTAACCTCACTTGAGTCGAGTCTTTCAGTGACGGAGATTCACGGGCCAGAGACCGATGGAGAGTTGAGTCCACACCTCTTTTAAAATGGGTTGCCCGATAGATTCTAGCAGGAGGCTCATAATCCCCATCATCCACATCAGTCGCAGGTACCAGCCACCTATACGCGAGATCCCCAGACCGTCGAAGCTCGTACCGCCGACAGTCCACGCCAAGATCTCCAAAAATCCAGCGATGATCGGCATTCGGGAACAAGGTCGTTAAAGTTTTTATTTTTACTAACAGACCACCTCGTTTGCCACGGCGTCTGGACCGCTTCCTCTTCCTGAGAAAGCATGGGGTTCGGTGGAGATAGGCAGGTAATCCACATAGGCGCGGAGGGGGGGATGAACTGTTCACGTTCAACTGTTCAACTGTTGGTTCACGCTATAGACCGGTGTATTATCCAAAGCCGATCTAATGCTAAGAAGCGTTTGGCGATCGTACACTAGTAGAGAGTTTGTAGTATTTAAAATAGACAATAAAAACAAGACAAACATCCATACAACCGGGAGCAGGAGACGGCTAGCCACACACACCGGCGCCATCTT
This sequence comes from Pimephales promelas, assembly GCF_988280905.1. Lineage (NCBI taxonomy): Eukaryota > Metazoa > Chordata > Actinopteri > Cypriniformes > Leuciscidae > Pimephales > Pimephales promelas. Next base: position 13,792,729 of record NC_142776.1, on the reverse strand, counting down.
AAAAACTCTTATGGTAGTCTGTGTTTGGATTGGCGTTATTATTGAGAGTGGATTGAGTTTATTTTAGTGTTGTGATGGAGCCAGTGAGAAAGATAAGTCATTCCCAAGTTTGGGAACACTTTAAACTTATTTCCCCGAATAAGGTTAGTTCTGCATACAAATATTTGTACATATGTAGTGAATGATATGGAGAAAGACAGAAACTTCAAAAGCCCTCTGCTACATTATACAAGTCCAGTTTCACAAGCACATCCCTTTTAACATACAGAAACATCAGTCCCACCAGTTAACAAGTTATAGAGTTCTGCTTCCCACAGGAAAGAAGCAGTAATGTTATGGTTTCTATAGTCATGGAAACCATTGCAGAAATTACAGGGACTTTTATTGGTTGTAAATGGAATCACAGTGATCTCTGTGGGTCTCTACTGATATGTGTTGGGTTCTATTGGTGGGGGCATTAAATCCTAATGGAATGTCTCCTACACATAATGACAATACATTCTCATTCCAAGGTGTCATATATGACACTTTTGCCAAAGTGTAGACATCCAACGCACATGGCACCCTTTAGCGTGAGACGCTTTGGTTATGGTAGGTTTAGGTATGGGGTAGGGTTAGGGTTAGACCACTAGGAGGCGCCTTCTGCCCCATATATATCTGCATCTCATTTGATTCTGGATCACGCTCCCCTTGCCACATACCCCCACCGCCCGACTCAGGCCCGGGAGCCACCCTCCCTTCGGGAGAGAAAGTCCGCCACAACCATCTGTGCACCCGGCCTGTGGATCACCTTGAATTTAAAGGGCTGTAACGCCAGATACCAACGGGTGATCCGCGCGTTGGCATCCTTCATGCGGTGGAGCCACTCCAGGGGAGCGTGATCTGTACAAAGGGTGAACTCTCGACCCAGGAGATAGTAGCGGAGAGTGAGAACGGCCCACTTGATGGCTAATGCTTCCTTTTCAATGGTGCTGTACATCGTCTCTCTTTTAGAGAACTTCCGACTGATATACAGCACCGGCCGCTCCTCACCCTCCATCTCCTGGGTCAAGACCGCACCCAACCCCCTGTCCGACGCGTCTGTCTGCAGAGAGAAAGGGAGAGAGAAGTTAGGAGCCTGCAACAGCGGGCTGCCACACAGAGCAGCCTTTATCTGGGTGAAGGCCTGTTGACACTGGTGCTTCCTTTTTAGTTAGATCAGTTAGCGGGCTAGCAAGGTCAGAATAATTAGGTACAAACCTCCTATAATATCCCGCTAGCCCCAGGAACTGTCTAAACTCCTTTTTGGTCTTGGGTCTTGGACAGGTCGCAACCGCTGCTGTCTTATCAATTTGGGGACGCACCTGCCCGTGACCCAAGTGGAAGCCCAGATACCTAACCTCCATGCGCCCAATTGCACACTTCTTCGGGTTAGCTGTGAGCCCCGCCCCTCTCAGCGATTTGAGGACTGCTCGCAAATGCTGCATATGCCACTGCCAGTCATTACTGTAGATGATAATGTCATCCAGGTACGCCACAGCATACACAGTATGCGGCCGGAGAATTTTATCCATCAAACGTTGAAAGGTGGCGGGTGCCCCTAACAGACCGAACGGAAGTGTGACAAATTGGTGTAATCCGAACGGCGTCGTAAAAGCAGTCTTTTCTTTAGACATTGGAGATAAGGGGATCTGCCAATATCCCTTCGTTAAATCCAGTGTCGAATAAAAACGAGCTGTGCCTAACCGATCCAGTAACTCGTCAACCCTTGGCATTGGATATGCATTGAATTTCGATACGGCGTTCACCTTGCGGTAATCCACACAGAACCGAACAGAGCCGTCCGTTTTAGGCACTAAAACTATCGGGCTCGCCCAGTCGCTGTTGGATTCCTCTATTACCCCCATATCCAGCATCGCCGCTAATTCATCCTGAACTACTGTTTTATTGTGTTCCGGTAATCTATATGGCCGGCTGCGCACAACCACGCCCGGCTCAGTCTCAACATGGTGCTGGATGAGATTTGTTCGACCAGTGAGAGGAGAGAATACATCCGCAAACTCTGCTTGTAGTTGTCTCATGTCAGTGATCTGGGACGGCGAGAGGTGGTCCCCGCAAGCAGCCAGAGGGGAGGATTGGTGTTTTACATTCGCCTCTGGCCCGAGATCATCCTCCCCACTCACCACCGTCACCAGCATCACTGACTCTACCTTACTCCACTTTTTAAGGAGATTGAGGTGGTATATCTGATGTGTTCCCCCTCTATCTGAACGAGCAACCTCATAGTTGAGATCATTAACACGCCGTGTAACCACAAACGGTCCTTGCCACTTGGCGAGTAATTTTGAGCTGGATGTGGGAAGCAATACGCAAACTTTATCTCCCAGTGCAAATTTACAAATTTAGCCCCCCTGTTGTACAGCCGACTCTGTTTGTCCTGCGTCTGCAACAAATTCTCCATGGAGAGCCGCCCCAAAGTGTGGAGTTTTGTTCGCAGGTCCAGGACGTACTAAATTTAGTTTTTACTGTTCGAGGGTCCGTCCTCCCAAGCCTCCCTAAGCACGTCCAGCACCCTTCAGGGCTGGTGCCCATAGAGAAGCTCGAAGGGGGAAAACCCCGTGAAGGCTTGGGGGACCTCGCGTACAGCGAACAAGAGGGGTTCTAACCACTTATCCCAATTTTTAGCGTCTTCCCGTACGAACTTACGAATCATGGTTTTTTAACGTGCGATTAAACCGTTCCACCAAGCCGTCTGTTTGTGGGTGATAGACGCTGGTCCGGATCGATTTAATGCCCAATAACTTGTACAGTTTGCGAATTGTGCGTGACATAACCGCTGTGCCCTGATCGGTGAGAATCTCTTTCGGGATTCCCACCCGGGAGATCAATTGAAACAGTGCACTCGCAACACTTTTCGCCGAAATGTTGTGAAGCGGCACTGCTTCGGGATATCGCGTTGCATAATCCACCAGGACTAATGCAAAGCGATGTCCCCTTGCAGATCGTTCTAATGGCCCGACGAGGTCCATACCAATTCGTTCGAAGGGGACCTCTACTAAAGGAAGGGGGCACAAAGGTGCTTTACTATGGGCCAGTGGGTTTACCAACTGACATTCCTGACAAGACGCGCACCACCTGCGCACGTTCTCATGAATGCCCGGCCAGAAAAAACGGGTCATTAAACGATTTAATGTGGCTGTTTGCCCTAGGTGTTTGCCTGGAATAACATTTCCCGACGGCCCTTTGGAACTAATAACTGGGTTGTATCCTGTTTTATCTGGGTGTCCTGATTCACCCGATACAACCTGTCTTTAATCACGGCAAAATAGGGATACAAGAGCGGCTGGTCTGGCCGAACCTGCTGTCCGTCGATGACACGGACCTGCTCAAACGCATTTTTGAGTGTGTCATCTCGGGACTGTTCCAGAGGAAAGTCATCGCGGTCCAAAAAGATTGCCTTTTCGGACACACTCGGTTCTTCTGAAACAGCCACCGATGGTTCCGGTACAGCTTCACCGGCATGAACAGTCGCTCTCCTCCGGCGCCTTTGTTTTTGTTCAGGAGCACTCGTACATAAATATGCCAATAAAGACTGAAACCCCGGCCAATTTGTCCCCAGAATTAGCGGGTGCCGGAGGTGCGGATTAACTGCCACCTCCACGCTATGCTTTTGTCCCCTAAATTGGATCATAACCGACAGGAGGGCATACCCCACCACCTCACCGTGCATCCACTGGCTGAATCAAACTTTGATGGATTGAGGTCTGGTTACAACCCGAATCCACCAAAGCTTGATACGTATGCCCTTAATACTCACAGGTATTTGGTATAACCCAGACTGATCGGGGGTGGCCGATGGCGTGTAGGGGACCCTGATGAAGGTGTCCACTTCCATCAGTGGACACCTATTGATGAAATGGCCCGGGTCCCCACTGCACCAGCGAGCCGGCCCAGGCCTCTCCGCCACTCCGGTGGCGGGAAGTGGGCCAAGGGACCGGCGAGAGGAGAACGTGGGGCCAGGGGCTGAAGGGGCGCTCCCAGCAGATGGTACTCCCCGGGGTGGAGCGCGCGGCGCAGGAACCGGTTCAACCGTGGGACCGGACCTCCAGAGGGGCGCCGGGCGCGGTGGAACACCGCCTCGGGACCTGGGAGCAGGGACAGGGTGAGAGAGAGACAGAGAAAGGGGAGAGAGAGAAGAAGATGATGGGAGGGGTTCACTGACCCCTGGGCACGCCACTAGCTGGTCCTCTGCCAATTGGATGGCCTGGTCCAGCGACGTCGGGCGGTGGCACTGTACCCACTGTGCTGTCTTCTTGGGCAGACGAGCGATGAATTGCTCCAGTACCACCAACTCGATGACTCCATCGACGTCGCGGCCCGCAGCCACCAGCCATCTGCAGCAGGAGTCCTGGAGCTGTTGCGCGAAAATGAAGGGCCGGCTGGATTCTACGAACTCCATGGAGCGGAACTGTTGACGGTTCTGCTTCGGGGAACGGCCGACCCGCTGAAGAATGGCGCGTTTCAGGTCTTCATAGACCAGGAGGTTGCGGACTGGAATCTGCGCTTCCCCCGAGAGCAACGGGATCAGACGCACGGGCCAGTCCACGGGCGGCCAGTGCCCGGCCTTGGCCGACTTCTCAAAAAGGTCCAGGAACACCTCCGGGTCATCCTGGGGACCCATCTTGTGGAGGGGAAGAGCCGCGGCCGGGGCCGACGATGTAGACGCCCGAGCCTCCTGGTCTAGCCAGCTCCGGAACTGCTCGCGGTCCTCCTGCTGGGCCCGGAGGAGTGCCTCGAAATGGCGTTGTTGATGCTCCTCCCTTCAGCAGTGCCTCTTGATGTGGTCGATGGAGGCCCACGAGCGCGTGGATGATGTCCACAAACGGCGATGACAGGGACGTTCTGGCGTTCTGGTTCTCCTCTCCTTTCATCCCGGGTTTCGGCACCAGTGTGATAAGTTCGAGGTTCGTGAGTGGATGATGGAAGGAGACAGGGTCGGCGAATACTGGGGCTTGTGCACTTTATTAAAGGGGGGGTTGACTGCGATTTCACTTTTTTGATTTTAAATTGTGTGTAATGTTGCTGTTGGTGCATGAACAGTATCTGCAAAGTTGCAGCGCTGAAAGTTTAGCGTAAGCAGAGATATCATCTTTTAAAAATCAGGAAGTATAATTGCCTACAAAAACGACTCGATTGGGACTACAGCTGGGTTATGGTATGTCACTAACCCATACATTTGCATCAACCCTCCCTCCGGAATATGCAGGAAAGGGCATGCACATATTTCTGCGGCACTTCGAGTGAGTTGTGTATGTGTGTTTACCCAGCTGTCAGGTCTTCTGTGTTTCGGGCTTCCCACGGACGCTATACTTCCTCAACAATGGATACAATTTATGTTTGATTATATTCCTGAAAGTGACGATCGTAATCTAGCTCTCTGTGCTGCGCATTTTATAAAAGACAGCTTCCAGAATCTCCACGAATTCAACACCGGATTCAACAAGAAACTGTTACTAAAACATGAAGCAGATCCAACTTTAAAACCAGAGGCAGCAGTTGTTGGGCCACAACCTGTAAGTAGGCTAAGACTTAAAGGGATAGTTCACTTTGAAATTAATTTTTTATATGTTTTAGCTTACCTCAAGGGGATCCAAGATGTAGGTGTCTTTGTTTCCACAGCATTTTCAATTTTGACATTTTTTGGTCAAACGGTTGTTGTCTGACAGTCATACACTGGAGGTGAAGCGGGTGCCAAGTGATCACTTCCGGCATAACATTGAACTGATTCAGTTCGGTTCAGTTGGACATTGAACAACTGATTTAGATCACTTGGATTACACGAGGTAAAAACGATATAAATACTGTTCGTTTTCTCACAAAAAACGCTCGTTTCGTGTCTTAGGCCATCAATATTTACTTACATTTACGAATCATTAAATCATGTTTAATTTTGACTTCTCTGTGCATGCTTTTTGGTGGACCCCCTTTGGCTCCAGTGTATGACTGATAGACAATAACGGTTTGACTGAAAAATGTCAAAATTTGAAAATACTGTGGAAACAAAGACACCTACATCTTGGATGCCCTTGAGGTAAGCTAAAACATATCAAAAATTAATTTCAAAGTGAACTATCCCTTTAATCATTTTAAATGTATTTGCATGTATAATTCCAGACGTAGCCTTGTGTTTTATTTTTATTTTTTTCAAATGCTAGCGCTGGCTTTATAGCCACTAGGCTACTAGTTATGCTAGTATTTTGTGTGTACGACAAACGCGTACAAACATTATGGACCTGAATTTTGTATATTACTAATGTTGCAAATGTATTTTTCATGTCCTAAATGCTTTATGACGTTATTTTCGATTTGATCAAGAACGTAAACTTGCCAACGCTGTTTGTGTTTAACATCAGTAGCCAGTCAGTTGCTATCGTTGCCAGTCAGATGCTATTTTGTTAAACAAACGTGTATATGGTTAAATAATGTAGCAAATTATCATTTAGAAACGTTTAGTAAGAGTCGTGTGTGGCGAGGTTCTGCTTGACTCGATTCATCGCGGCTTTCTCGGTCTGATTCTGATCCTCACTGATACTGCTGTCTCGACATCATTATTTACGTGTATCCACCTTTGGCATGCCCATTTCGCCCGTAAAGGTAATGGGCGTTAACCTTCAGGACAACGTGAGCGACAGTTTAGCCAATCACAACACACCGGCCCAAACGAACCAATCTGAGCCCATTGGGTGTTTCTGAGGGAGTGGTTTCATAGTATCAGGAAGTCAACCGCTCGTTCAGGGAACAGAGGAGAGCGCGGCTTACAATAAAGGTGAAGCTTATACAAAATAAGACTTTTAAAAAAAGAAAAACCACGAATACATGTTATATTGCACCCCATAAAGACAATCATGCAAAGAAAAAAAGCAGTCAACCCCCCCTTTAATAATATTTTTCTCCCCACGGCGCGTCTGCACGCTCATTCAATAAATTCAGACAGTTCAAAAATAAATCAGAAACAAACAGTACTCTTCCCGCTGGATACAGCTTTCCCGGTCACCGACCAGCAGCACTCTTTCCACTGAACACAGCTTCTTTCACCAGACAGCAAATCCTCAGACTGGAGTGCACAAGCTCCCAGTTCCTCTCTCAACACTCTGTCCACCTGGCCCGCTTAAATGCGCTCTCCTCATGCCAATCACTGAAATCACAAACAGGTGTCGATCATTTGAACTTGACCCACTTACTTCCCGCTCGGCTTCTCCCTCGCTCTCTCACCGCCGACACCGCTGAATCATGCTCCCCGTGCCACACTACGCTTTGGCAAAAGCATTGTATATGACGTCTTGGGATGAGAACGGGCTCCCTAAACACACTACAAAAAATAATTCTGTAGTGGTTTACATGCTAAAAGCAAATGGCTATTGGTATTTTAATAGAAACCATTAGAATTTCTGTGATGGTTTCCAACTTTTTTTAAGCTGGTCTGATCTTCTGTCCTTGTCTAAAGAAATAATTACACACACACATCATGCTTAATGTTTTATTGTCAAGGTGAACACATGAAATTCATCAGCATCTTTAAAATTCACCTACATAAATGCAAACACGTAATAAACCAGTCCCACCAGGATTTCACGATTTTTTTTGTGATTTTTGCGATCAAAATGACTGATTTTGTGGTGGTAATTTCCAAAAATTTGTGAAAAAATTTGCGATTTATATATAACATTTACCATAATAGTATTCAGTCCTTCCAGAAAAACGCTGAGTTCCCATTCAGGGAACTTTGAGCTGCGTGTAAACGCCGTGGGAACGCCTCTGCGTGACGAGTCATGAAGCACGTATGAAATCTGTCCAATGGCGAGACGGAACGTCATAGGCGGGGTGACGTATCGACCAGGAAACTATAAAGCATCCCCGAAACACAAGCGCAACAGCTTCTGAGTCTTCACAAGCGCTCTATGTATGAATTTGTCTGTCTGAAAATATTGTATTATATATATATAAGTGAAAATGGCGAGCAAACAACAGCATTTCAGAAAGTGTGTTCATCCCTGCCCTCGCTTCATCACGGGTGGGGATACACACGATCTGTGTGTTGCTTGTTTGGGAGTGCAGCATGCTCAGTCGGCTCTCGAGGGGGCTGGCTGTGAGCATTGCGAGTGTCTGCCCATGAAGACACTCCGCTCCCGCCGGGCACTCTTCGAGGAGAGTGGTTCGGTGCGCGCTCCCTGCGGCTCGGGTCCCGCTGCTGCCGAGGCACAGCGAAGGCTTGCGTCGTGGGGATCGCAGATGGATCTATCAGCGGGGATGGAGACGGGCTCCGCCCTTTCTCTGCCCTTACCTGGTAGATCCAGTGCCTCAGATCTCGCTGCGGGGGTCCGCGTTGCGGTTTCTCCTGCCCGGGCTGAGGCGCCATCGCTTCAATTATCCAGTTCTGAGGAGCTGGATGTTGAAAGTGTGGATGCAGAGTCGATGGACTCAGTGGAGATCGGGGACTCGCCATCCCAGTCTCCCGCGAATGTAGAGCTGATGGAGGTTTTGACTCGGGCTGTAGAAAAATTAAGCATTGAATGGCCAGTTGAGAAACAAGAGTCGAGGGTGAAGAGTAAAATGGATGAGAGATTTTTAGCGTCACACTCACTACCTCCGCGCCGGTGTTTGCCCTTCTTTCCCGATCTACACACCGAGGTGTGTAGATCGTGGAACAAACCAGTGTCAGCTAGAATTTTGACACACCAGACCACGACTTATTCCAATATTGCTGGGTCTAGGAGGCAGGGTTATGGGGCGATGCCGAGGATGGAGGAAGTTTTGGCGAGCCATCTTTCTCCTGAGACGGCATCGTCTTTTAAAACACCGGCGTTGCCCACCAAGCCACTCAGAAATACTTCGGTTTTGATGGGCAAAGCTTATTCAGCGGCGGGACAGGCAGCATCTTGCTTGCATACGATGGCCATTCTCCAGGCGTATCAAGCAGATCTGCTGAAGGATATGAGCGAGGGGGAGGTCGTCAGCACTGACGTGATTAAAGAGCTGCGTCAGGCGGCAGATATTTCTCTCCGTGCCACCAAGGAGACGGCCAGATCAGTCGGCCGGTCTATGGCAGCCCTGGTGGCCACGGAGAGGCATTTGTGGCTAAATTTGTCTAATATGAAGGAGAGAGATAAAGCTTTTCTCCTGGATGCGCCGCTGTCGACCGAAGGTCTTTTTGGTGGTTCTGTGAACGCAGTAATTGAAAGATTCCAAGAAGGAAGAAAGCAGGCAGCGGCGCTCCAGAAATGTCTCCCCCTCCGTACTCATCCTTCTGGGGCTGCTGGGCGAGAGCAGCCCCGCCCGTCGGGTTCCACGCATAGGGCGCAGCAGAAGAAGAGCGTCGCGTCTCTCTCGGTGCCCTCAGGGGTCCGTTCTGCCAACCCTGCCTGTAATGGGGGGCGCAGACGGTCCCAGCGAGCGATTTCCCGAGGGACGCTCGTTTGCTTCGAGGAGCGATACAGAACGGTCGTTAAACCCTGCCTGTGCGCGGTCACAGGGCGCTGTTTCTGTTTTAAAAACTACTCCAGAGGCCAGTCTCGAGAGACTGGTACCCTTAGTAGAATTTCTGGTAGAATGGGGAAGTCTTCCAAATATATCTCGTTGGGTCCTGCAGACTATCGAACGTGGGTACGCGATCCAGTTCAGGTCGCGTCCACCTCGTTTTCGGGGGGTTTTGCCCACAGTGGTGACCCCCGAGCAGGCTCTGGTTATGGAACAAGAGGTGAAAGCTCTGTTACTGAAGGGGGCGATAGAACGAGTTCTTCCTCCCGACAGAGAGCTGGGGTATTACAGCCGATACTTCATTGTTCCAAAGAAGGATGGGGGGCTGCGTCCGATTTTAGACCTGCGCCTCTTAAATCGGTCAGTAGGGAAGCTCAAGTTCAAAATGCTAACTCTCAAGCAGATCGTGTCACAGATCAGGTCCGAGGACTGGTTTGTCACGATAGACCTAAAAGACGCGTACTTCCATATCTCCATCCTTCCGCAACATCGGAAGTTCCTGAGGTTCGCTTTTGGGGGCGAAGCGTACCAATATCGGGTCCTTCCATTCGGCCTAGCGTTATCTCCTCGAACCTTCACGAAATGCATGGACGCGGCCTTGGCTCCGCTGCGTCTCCAGGGCATTCGCATTTTAAATTACATCGACGATTGGTTGATTCTGGCTCAATCGGAGCATCAGGTGATTTGGCATCGAGATGCCGTCCTCGCCCACATCAGAAGGTTGGGGTTGAGACTCAACGCCAAGAAGAGTGTGCTTTCGCCAGTTCAGCGGACCACTTTTCTAGGCGTGGTATGGGATTCGACGACGATGCAGGCACGTCTGTCGCCGGCTCGTATAGCCTCGATTATCTCAACTGTCAAGCAAGTGAAGCTAGGCCAGTCACTCACTGTAAAGGAATTCCAGAGAATTCTGGGTCTGATGGCAGCAGCATCCAACGTGTTACCGTGCGGCCTGCTGTACATGAGACCACTACAGTGGTGGCTCAGGACCAAGGGGTTCTCCCCGAGGGGAAACCCGCTCCGCAAGATCAAGGACACGCGACGTGGTCTCCGTGCCCTGGCTATGTGGAAAGAACCTTGGTTCCTGTCCCTGGGACCTGCGCTGGGAGCCCCGTGTCGCCGGGTAACGGTGACGACGGATGCCTCTCTCACGGGTTGGGGAGCGATCATGAGTGGTCGCTTGGCCCACGGGTTGTGGCAAGACCATCATCTCCGATGGCATATAAATTGTCTAGAGATGATGGCGGTGTTTCAGGCTCTGAAACACTTTCTCCCAGACCTCAGAGATCATCATGTTCTTGTCCGGTCAGACAACATGTCTGTGGTCTCTTACATAAACCACCAGGGGGGTCTGCGCTCACGTCCATTGTACAAGCTGGCGCGCCAGATCCTGTTGTGGTCCCAGGGGAAACTTCGGTCGCTGAGAGCGATTTATATCCCAGGATACTTAAATCGGGGAGCGGACATCCTGTCGAGGCAGGGGCCGAGGCCCGGGGAGTGGAGACTTCACCCCGAGGTGGTGGAGCTCCTTTGGAGGCACTTCGGTCGGGCCGAAGTGGACCTCTTTGCATCCAGGGTGAATTCACACTGCCCGCTGTGGTTTTCCCTGAGTCCTCCAGCTCCATTGGGGCTGGATGCGTTGGTACAGGAGTGGCCGAGGGCACCCCTGTACGCATTTCCCCCAGTTGCTCTGCTCCCAGGGGTTCTGGAAAGGATTCGCCAGGAGGGGGTCAGTGTACTTCTGGTGGCCCCCCACTGGCCAACCAGGGTATGGTTTGCGGACCTGATTTCCCTTCTCGAGGGTCCTCCTCTGGAGATTCCGGTCAGGAGGGACCTTCTGTCTCAAGCAGACGGGCGGATACTCCACCCCCGTCCGGAACTGTGGAGGTTGTGGGCTTGGCCTCTGAGGGGGCCCAGCTCATAGATTCAGGTCTCTCGACTGAGGTCGTGGAGACCATCCTCCAGTCCAGAGCCCCATCCACGAGGAAGTTGTATGCCTTGAGGTGGAAACTGTTGACCTCTTGGTGTGGAGAGCGACAGTTGGATCCAGTTAACTGCCCGTTGTCGGCAGTGCTGGAATTCCTTCAGGAACGCTTCTCCACAGGGTTATCGTACTCCACACTAAAGGTGTACGTGGCGGCCCTATCCGCTTACCATGTTCCTTTGAGTGGAGCTTCTCTTGGGAGACATACCCTGGTAACCCGTTTCCTTCGTGGTATCCTGAGGCTGAGGCCGGTAGTGCGTACGAGGGTACCGACCTGGGATCTAGCGGTTGTGTTGGAGGGGCTCTGTTTAGCCCCTTTCGAGCCCCTTGATGAGGTGCCTGAGAAGTTTGTTACTCTCAAAACCATCTTTCTCCTAGCCATTTCTTCCCTAAAGAGGATTGGAGATATTCAGGCGCTGTCGGTTTCCCCCTCGTGCTTGGAATTTGCTCCCGGTATGGCGAAGGCTTTCATCCTCCCTAGACCGGGGTATGTTCCGAAGGTTCCAACTACGGTTGTCAAACCTATAGTGCTACAGGCCTTCTGTCCTCCTCCGTTTCGGACACCAGACCAGGAGAAACTAAATCTGCTCTGCCCGGTGAGGGCCTTAGACGCGTATGTCCACAGAGCTGCCCTGTGGAGGAAATCAGAACAATTATTTGTCTGCTTTGGGCCTCCTAATAGAGGTTCTGCGGCGTCTAAGCAGAGAATGAGTAAGTGGGTGGTCGAGGCCATTTCACTTGCTTATGAGTCCTCCGGTCAGCCTTCTCCCTTGGCTGTCCGGGCTCATTCAACCCGGAGTATGGCTGCCTCTAAGGCATTATTATCAGGAGTTCCCTTGTGTGACATCTGTGAGGCGGCAGGATGGTCTTCACCACACACATTTGTGAAGTTTTACCATCTGGACTTCAGCTCCACCCCAGGGGCGCAGATGCTTTCGTCAGAATGTGCTCTCTGATATTCATACAACGGACACCTGCTCGCATGGCGGCGTTGGTATTAGCTTTCCCACGGCGTTTACACGCAGCTCGAAGTTCCCTGAATGGGAACGTCTCTGGTTACGTATGTAACCTTAGTTCCCTGAAGGGAACGAGACGCTGCGTGTCCATGCCATACTCCCAGCATGCCCGTGAGCGCTTGCTTCAGTCTTATCAGAAGCTGTTGCGCTTGTGTTTCGGGGATGCTTTATAGTTTCCTGGTCGCTACGTCACCCCGCCTATGACGTTCCGTCTCGCCATTGGACAGATTTCATACGTGCTTCATGACTAGTCACGCAGAGGCGTTCCCACGGCGTTTACACGCAGCGTCTCGTTCCCTTCAGGGAACTAAGGTTACATACGTAACCAGAGACGTTTTTTTGTGATTGTTGCTGGCAAAAATTGATTGATTACATGGCCCGTTTTCTTTAAAAATGCGATGGAATATGCGGGATATTTATGCAATTTTATGCGATGAAATTGCAGGAATTTGCAAAAATTGAGGGAACTTGCAAAAATTGCGGTTTGATGAAAAAGAGAAAAAAAGTGATTCCCCCAACATCCTGTTCTCACTAGGCTAATGTAAGAGTCATTTCTTATTACTTCCTTTGATAAGCAAGCATACTACATCATAGAAAGTGCTGGGAACTCATCTTGTTTTATTTTAGACTGTAACGAGTGTAAATAAGGTGTGGCCCCTTTAAGAGCTGCGTGCTCCCTGTTGAACTCTCTGCAGTGTTATGTGTGCGGGTAATTTCTGTTTGATGCTACTTCTTTTATATTATGTTGTTTATTAAGTAACGATGTGACGGTAGAACGTGTGACAGACAGTTATACGAGTTCGATTTGTGAGATGTCAATCGCCTCCGTGAGGGTCCCGTGAGTCTGTCTGGCGTCGCATAATTGCGTCACTTCATAACGTTCCCATGGAAACAGGGGGAAATGGCTGCTCTTGTGTGAAGCAAACGCAACATTTTTCAACTTTCTGCTTAGATACATGTGACTTTTTTTGCAACGAAAATGCGAGGATTATGAAATTATGCAAACCCGGCATATTTTGCGCGGAAATTGGCAATTTATGCGGCGAAAGTGCGGCGTATTTGAAAAAATGCGGCCCCCGCATAAATATGCGGACCTTGGCTGATTTTGCATTGAATTCAGCGATCGCATAATCGCGTTTTTCTGGAGGGACTGATAAACGGGGCGTTAACATACACATGTACTTGCATTTTATGGTTGTCAGCTTTGTTGCATTACATTTACTTCACCAGGAGATGGTGCTGCAATTTCTATCTAAATGAAGCTTCGAGTAATGAACCAATTTCGACACAATTGTATCAGAAAGCAATAATGCTTCGAAACGCTTCATTTGGCCATCACTAAATACATGCATTCTTCCTACTTTTTTGCTTTATATTCTTGGCACTTTTTTGTTCTTTTTTTCCTGCTATAGACATGTAGCTTTATTTGGAATCCAAACGCATACACCAAGACACATGTGTCACGGAATGGGTTAAACAGAAAACAAAGATCCAAGTACAGGAAGGATATTTATTAAACAAACAAAACAAACTACAAACCAAAACCACCCCATAGGGCAAAACAAGAGAGAACTCAGGTATGCACGGAAAACACAAGGGAAACATAGATAACAAACCAGCACAGGACTGCAAAAACAGGAAGACTAAATTGGGAACAAACAAGGAAAGTAACAAACAACAGGTGGAGAAGAATAATCAATTATCAGGTAACGAGATTGGAGGGGCTGACAATTGACAAGAGAGCACATGGCACAGGAATACAAAAAGCCATATGCTCACAATAAACCAGACTAACATAAACACAGGACAAAGAATGTCTGAGTTCTTATAATAAATACATTTTAATGAAGGAGTGCCTCGGTCATCAGAGATTTTTTTTCTCTCTACTGTTTCCTTGATGTCAGAGTTCTCTCAGAAATATTATCCAGACAGAATTGACAGAATAACATGTAATGTCCTGTGGCACCGCTGACTTGATTCTGAAACAGTACTTAAATAAAGTATTAAAAGTTAGTATACATTAGTAAGTATTAGTAAAAAAAAAAAAAAAACATTTCCACATGACTGAATCAGTTGAGGATGTTTACATTTATATATTGAAACTCTTCTGAAATCATTTTTGAGAGCAAGGGGGCCTCATGCAACTTGTGTATGTTGCACAGGAGGACTGGCACTGGATAGCCTGGCATGCCAGACCTACATCAATATGTTAGGTCTGGAAACTCTTCATTGACAGAGCTCAATCCGAGGGGCGGGATAAACGGTTGTCTTTCAAATTCTCTCTGCATGCAATTGGATAGCGCTAAAGCCAATCAGAGCAACAAAGACAGTGACGTACTCAGCGGAGCAAGTTGATAAACTTTTACCATATCCAGTCCAGCTGTCAACATTGAACATTGAAAATAAGGGAGATTTCCTGGAATCCATCCCCAAAATAAGGGATTTTTTTTACATGACCCACAAACTTTAAAAATAAAACACTAATCATTAAAGGTGCAATCTGTAAAAAAGTTGAGTATCTATTAACAGAAATGCAATATGACATCCATAACTATGTTTTCAGTGGTGTATAAAGAACTTACTTAATTAACCGTAATGTTTTTATTACCTTAGAATGAGACATTAATAGCTCCATAACCGCGGGAATCCCCTTCTATGAAGGTCGCCATGTTGTGACGTCATATTCCTACCGTAGCCGAACGCGAACAAACAGCGCTACAGAACGCGTTTCATCACTACCTTGAAAGAGAAGTAGCGGAAAGCTGGAAGCTAGCCTTACACTTCGTGAGTGACTGACTTTTCCCTTGTGAGTGGTGTAAAATATGTAGTTGGGATTGTTTCATGTAACTTAGTTCTCCCTTGCTGTGTTATGGGTTTGTTATGTGGGAATAGATGTGCTGTTACGTTCGTGAGACAGCTGATGATTAGTATTCATGTCATTGACCGTAAAACAGTACTTTACAGGAATCACTAACCCGTCGATACAGACTTTTAGATCACTAAAGTCGATCGCGTAAAGTTTTCAAAATCAGAGAAAAAAGCCTATTGTGTGTAGTAAATAGTATCTATGGGATGCGGAGGTGCGCGCGTCAAAAATGACATGATTGTAACAGCGCGCGCACTTCCGACCTTTGGACTCATGCCGAAGCGTCCCAGCTCAGCCACAGTAACAGCTCATACTAGCCAGCTAAACTATTACTAGCTGCTACCCTGTTAGAAAAAATATATAGCTGCTCCCTCGCTCTATTATGGGTTTGCTATGTGGGGAGAAATGTGCTGCTGGTTACGTTTGTGAGACAATCATTACTATTATTATATTAAATTAAATTATATATTAAAACCCTTGATCCTCACCTGACTATGGCTTTGTAAACAGTATCGATGATGTGGTTTATAATGGACTGTGGTACAGAAACAGTGACAATGTTACACACTCTTGGCTTACTCTGGCTATTCTCTGCTGTCTCAGCCAACTAGATGTTTGTCCCGTTTTAGCAACCGTAGCTTCTTCGAAAGGGAGGGGTGAGCAGTGGGCTGAGCCCTTAGTGCAAACCTGGTGCAAACTCGCAACCAAACCGCTAGATGTCGCTAAAAATCCCACATTGCTCCTTTAAAAGTCTAAGAGTTTATAACTAGCCAACATATTGAGAGAGAAAGAGGCAGTGTGTCATTAAAAAAATAATATCATAGAGAATGTTTAAATACTAATATCAGCTTACGAAGGAAACGGAGCTGGAGTAGTGATGCTTCGGGGTGGTGGAGATGATTCAGGACAGGTCCGTGCACCTATACCGATCAGAGCATGCTCTGACACGGAGTAAAGCCTTTATACTCGACTTGACAGCACGAGCGTGGCAAATATGACAAGTTGATAATTTCGCCAAAGCTTTTTTGTAACAGCGCGCGTGGCGCCGGCCGCATCCGAGGATGAACGACTTCAAACCGAATATGTCCGAGCTTGCTCTGATGTTATGTTAAGCCCGCCCTCCGACTCTATACACGATGTGATTGGCCCTACCAGAGTTGGGGTTTTCCAGCTCAAACGTCTATGGAGAGTTGCTAGACCACACTTTGCTGCAAAATAATTTTTGCTTCCGCTAGGGTGCGTCTAGATTTCTAGGCTAGGCACTGGATGCATCCAAGCTAAATTTAAGTTGCCATAGTACAGAGTCTGAATTCTGGTTATATTAATTTTTTTTCTTTTTAATAAATTTGCTAATTTATCGAACGTCTGGGATTTGCTTTATTATGAAAAAAGCACAGTGTTAGCAAAAAAGGGCCTGAGGACTTAAATGCTCAACTTAAAGAATGAATAGTTATAGATTAATAAACAAAAAAGATATTCAATGGTGTTTATGAATATATTTATGAAATAAGGCATTAGATTAAATATTTTATTCAAATGGGTTAAATAAAAAAGCTGGGTGATTTAAATAAAACTTTCTTTTAGTTGCTATACACTAAACCATATCATGACATAACATATCATGGCTGCAGACTTTTATTAGTTCAATAGTCTTTAAGAGATATCCAATTGTTTTGTTTAAAGTTGACAGAGGCAATACAGCTATATTGCTCTAACTCATAGACATATACACTAGACCTCACCTTGGCTATGGCAGTTCATTGGAACGAATGCGTCAATAGAGCCGCCATCTTGAAACAGGGGAGCCCCCCCACTTTAATGCATCAGCGTCAATGTAGTAGACACAGGTCTAACGGAAATAAAATCACCATAAATCATCATGAATGCGATTTTTCTTGTTTTTTTGGTTTGTTCCAACGGTCAGACATGTATTTATCATTGATTCCAGAGAGAAAAAAAAATCAAAAACAAAAATTTTCAAAAACATTCTTCCTAGTTCAGATTTCATCCGTGAACACCATTACGCTGCACAAAAGTCCGCCACCATCAATGAATTTGACGTGAAGGCAGAGATAGCAGCGTTACCTAGCTACTTCCTATGACAAGACCCCTGTTCCAAGATGGCGGCGGTTTTGACGCATGCTTAGAGCTCCAAGGTGAGGTCTAGTGTATATGTCTATGGCTCTAACTGAGTTTTAACTATTTGTGTGGTTTATAGTCCCTGCGGCCATCTTTAAAGAGTGTGAGTCTACAGCAGTCAAGTGAAGTATTATCAGACAGCAGTCCATCTACAAGGGACCGAAGAACGCTCAGGAGGCAAACGTCACTCTCTCAGAGCATACGCAGGTAAACTTAACTATCACAGATGAATGTGTGGATAAAGAAATAAATTTAAAAAATTTCCTTATTAATCTCAAGTGGAAATGCAGGTATCTATAGCTGCCGGATCATGGATGGATACAGACAGTCAGACAGACAGACAGAGACCGATCTCTGTTGACTATTCTTAATAAAAATATTTATTGTGAAGATTTTATAACACACCTCTCCATTATATGAGGGTTTTTATCTTAGTTTCACTTTTAAGAAAATGCTACCATTTTCCCTTTTCTACTGTCCAAGTGACCATTCGGAAAGAAAACTTGATGGAAGCCTACTGTTGCTACAGTAAGGAACGCAACTTTAATGCGTAAATATAACCATGAAATGTTACACAGTATCATAGTTTATAAAACAAAAACTAGGCCAAAACGGAGAAGCCATGTGTGACAAACTATACAAACCCTTGCTGCTTCCATAGGAATGTAGGTAAGGTAAGTAGCAGTCAGGTGCTACTAATCAAACGACTTTGATTAATCGATTATCAGCAAGTGTGACCAACTCTATGAAAGCAGAAGTTTTGGAAGTTTGTTGGTCTAGGTTTCCGCTTGGTGGTTGGTGACAGCTAGACTGTGAATGGATCAGGAAATGGAAGAAGGAAGTGAGGAGACAGGAAGTGAGATGGGAGTTGAAGAAGAAGGCGGGAAAGGTAGGAGTGATTGGAATGAAATACGATCAAGGAAACGGAAATAAAAAGGAGAAAGTGACATCTCATATAGATGAAACAGATTGTGAACAGAGTATGACAATAGTAAGTAAGCAACAAGATGAGGAATATGAAGTGATCATGAAATTATCTCAGGAGGGGGCGTCATTCGGTAAGTGGAATCTGATTCAAATAACAAAATCAATAAACAAGTTAATAGGTGAGATCAAAAATGCAAAAGTAGTAAGAAATGGAGCTTTGTTGATCTTCTGTAGGAATAAAATGCAACAAGAAAAAGCCCTAGAACTGAATAGAATAAATGGCAAGAAGATAAAGTGCGTCTCGACTGGAAACAAGGCGTTGGTTCGAGGAGTTATCACAGGAATACCAGTAAATGTTACAGAAGAACAAATCAAAGACAATGTAACAGGGTAAAAGTGTTAGAGGTAAAACGCCTTAAAACAACCAGAAATGGTGAGAAGTGTGATAGCCTGTCTGTTATGATTAAGGTGCAGCCTACAGTTCAGCCTACCGTGGATGTGAAGTTAGCAAGAGAGCAATGGAGCTGCAGCGAGTGAGATTGCTGCAAGGAATAACATAAAGAAAGTGTCTAAGGACAAGGAAGCCTATAAACCTGAAACCAAAGAAAATAAAAGTATGTCTTGTGAGTAGTGTGAACTAACTGAGACAAAAAAGACAATTTATTAGTTGTGGGTAAAATTAGTTTGTGATGTTTATGGTTGAGGTAATTGACTGTATGGCACAGACAGACAGAAAAGATCAAAATAATAGTTAAATCAGTGGAAAAATATCTAGGAATGAAAGGGCTTAATTGTGAAGCAGTGGAAGAAATGATAGTGGCAGGAAGCGCAAACTCACAGATATGGGCTGGTGGCTCTTTATGATATTAGCTACATTGCAATGGAACTCCAGAAGCGTTATAGCAAATGGACAGGAATTCAAGAATTTTGTTTCAGATTTAGCAGATGGACCTCATGTAATATGTGTGCAAGAAACATGGTTAAAACCACAGTTGGATTTTGTATGTATAAACTTCGATTAGGAGAGAGAGAAATAGGAAAGGGTGGAGGAGTAGCAATTTTTATTAAAAGTGGGGTAAGATATAAACTTATTAGTAAAGGGAAAGAATATGAATCTGTTGTAATTGAAGTATGGTCAAGGGAAAATAGTATAAAAATAGTAAATTTTTACAACCCTTGCAATAAATTAGGTACTGATATGTTGGAATTAGTTTGTGGATCAATGCAGGGTAAAGTAGTGGTATGTGTGGATTTTAATGAACACAACACATTATAGGGAAGTAAAAATACAGATATAAATGGATTAGTAATAGAAAAATGTATAGATGATAAGGAGCTGGCGTGTATTAATGATGGAAGGGGCACACGGTATAATAGTTCAAGTAATACAGAAAGTGTTTTTGATCTAACACTAGTGTCAATTGGAATTGCAGGAGTTAGTGCATGGGAAGTAATATGTAGCTCGACAGTGGGTAGTAA
Source organism: Pimephales promelas (assembly GCF_988280905.1). NCBI lineage: Eukaryota > Metazoa > Chordata > Actinopteri > Cypriniformes > Leuciscidae > Pimephales > Pimephales promelas. Next base: position 13,772,805 of record NC_142776.1, on the reverse strand, counting down.
TCACTATCCAATAATAACTAAGATTGGCTGGCATAGAGATGCACCAGGATGGGGAAGCAGAAATACCTAGATGGAAATTACATAAAGCTGATTGGCAGACATTTCAAGAAATTAATGAGACTAAATGTGTAGAAATATTGAGTAGAGATATAACAGATGTGGAGAAAATGAATAGTGCAGTAGTTGCACCCATTATACAACCAGCAGAAGAAACAATTCCTAAAAGCAAAGGAAATAATAAGGGAAAAAGAGTGATGTGGTGGGATGAGAGCTATAGAATAGTAGTTAAAAGAAGAAACAAAGCATTTAGACAGGTTAAAGCATATTATACACTAGAAACATTAGTTAGGTACAAAAGGGTACTGTCACGGGGTGGTCAAGGAAGACGACGAGGAGGGTAGAATTAACACTGATATTTAATAAATGAAACTCGGAAACAGGTAGACAGGTAGACAGCGTGTAAAACACAAACAATACCGGACAAGGGAGTGAAGGCAGGCAGGAACTAAATACACAGTGAAGATGATTAACAAATGACAGTCAGCTGTGCGGGAGGTGATTAGTGTCCATGGTAACAGATGAGGGCGGAGAACTCAGACGAGGGGAACACGTGGTGAATCAAAACACACAGACAGTCCAAGGGTGGTGACAGATCGCCCCCCTCTGGCAAGGCGCGACCTCGCGCCGTAGCAAAATGACGGAGGGGGGACCGGGGGAAGTTCAGGTGGAGGACGAGACGATGGTGAAACACAGACGAGAGGCTGGAGTGACGGGACGGTGAGGGGACGATGACGATTCCCTGGCGGCCTAGATGGGGATGGCGCGGTGGCGCAGACCCAGAGCCTCCCAGTACCGACAGCCGATGGCAGAGAAGACGGAGGGAAGAAACCAGATGGCGAGGGGACTGACGGTAGCTGGGGGATGACCGACGGAGACTCGGTGGCAGGATCTCTCGGCGCAGACGGAGAGCCGGTGGACTCAAGCGACGTCACCGGTCAGAGTGCCCATCAGAGTGCCCGAGAGCTGAGGTGGAGTGAGGGAGGACATAGGAGACGCCACCGGGAAGGAGGAGCCCGCTGAAGCTAAAGGGGTGGAGGGATCAAACGTAGTAGACTGACCGCAAGTCCGTGGCGCAGGCAGAGTGACGACTGACCAAGGGGGAGCCGGCAGGACGAGGGAACCCGCTGTAGCCGATGTCTCAAGGGTCTCAGGCGGAGGCGCAGGTGGGAGGAGCCAAGACGGAGCCGACAGGTCGACTGTCCGAGATGGAGTGCCGAGGACCGAGGCTGGAGGCGAAGCCGTGGGATCCTCAAACACAGGCGCTGCGGATGGTGGGCTGACCTGCCGCTCGACGTCGGGGACTCCCCACGGAGATGGTGCAGGGCTGCGCACATCCAGCAGAGGCAAGGCTGGAGGACTGACTGGGAACAGAGATGGAGTGGAGTGAATTAGACAGAAGGCAGGACAGAAGTCGTCACAGGACGGTTCAAAATGAGAAAGAGATGCAGATGACGGGTGGGATAGGGCGGGAACGACATCCAGAGTCCTGGGTTTCATCAGCCAGTCCTCCAGTTCCAGGAAATTAGTCCCCTCGTCCGCAGATGTTGTGGGCTCACACCCCTGGTCAGACTCCTGTTGGAGCTCCTCCTCCGGGGCGAGGGTCAACTCTGTCCTCTTCGTCTCGGGCACTGGTTGACGCGTCGCGGCGGGTGGTAGCCCTCCGTCTGCGGGGGGCACGCACGAGATCTCCGCGGTCGAGGGTGGTAATTGTTCTGGTCTGGCAGTGTTCTGGATCGGGCTTCGACGCTCTCCAGACACCGGGAAACGGCCTCCTTCCAGTCCAGGTTAGAGGTGTCTGGGAGGTCGAAGTGCTGGTGGTAGGTGGCCCCGATCCAGAACAGGGTCTTCAGGGTTTCGTCATCGAGGGGGCTGGAGAGTGCAAGTGAAACAAAGTCTCTGGAAAACGACACAAAATTCGATGACGACTCAGCTAGGATGATGAAATCGATGTTCATCTTGAGGTTGGGTCCGGTATTCTGTCACGGGATGGTCAAGGAAGACGACGAGGAGGGTAGAATTAACACTGATATTTAATAAATGAAACTCGGAGACAGGCAGACAGGTAGACAGCGTGTAAAACACAAACAATACCGGACAAGGGAGTGAAGGCAGGCTCGCTCGTCCTCCGTATCGTCGACGTGTCTGTAGTTTTTTTTAACACTTTTTACTCGTGTTTGTAGTTCTAACCGAATCCTCGTCCAACACGCAATGGTTTGTGGGCAATATCAGCCGTTAGAGTGTGCATCGATCTACACTTCGGATTCTGACCGGAAAAAGTAGACCATCCGGGTATCTTTGAAACACTCATTTCAACATACTACGATTTGGGACGTAATAATTCTATTTTCGAATACTATTTAGGACGGATAGTATGCAAATTGGGACGCAGGGACAGACAGTCCAAGGGTGGTGACAGGTACAAGCAATAGTTAGGAAAACGATTAGATCGTTTTGATTAAAGCAGAGCTTTTGTTAGAAACTTTAACCTTGCGTAAAAATCCACAGCTCTGGAAATTTATCTGCAGTGGATAAGCAGCATAGGAACCAGATACTGTTGGAAAACCCTGTAATTAAAGAGAGTAGAACTGTATCAGGAGGAGATATGGACCTGCCTTTTACTATGCTTTAATTAAAAAGGGCTATCTTAAGTGCACGACAGACAACACAAGGGAAAGATGCTGTATGTTATAGCATTCTAGGGCATTTGAAAGATGTGTCACTGGAGGTGGTATTAACCCTCTGGGGACCAAGGTGTTTTGGGGCCCTTGGGATGTTTTGACATGCACTGACATTTGTGCTTTTTCAGTTATTTATAAACATGTTAATGGAAAAGGTGTACATTCACTCTATATAGCACAAATGGGGCTACCATAATATGTTAGAAAAATGTATGTACATGTTTGTATTTTTAAGAGAATAATGTTTATGTGTGGTTTTTAAAAAAAATTAAAATGAAAGTTGCTGAAATAAGACCACAAAACACATACTATATATGTGTCCAAAAGACTTTTGACTAATGGATGTTGTCGCTTTGAGTTCTGGCTTCAAAATTATGTGAAAATCATCCTGCCTAATCGTTAACATAAAACAAAACATTAATTTATACTTTGTATGACAGTTTTTTTTTGTTTATGCATGGGAGTGGTAATGGCCTATCAATATTAATGACATTCAGACCAGGGGTGTGAACAACACTCCCCCAATGGCTTATGGCCTATCAAGTGAGGCAGCCTGAACAGAGAATAAGAGGAGATTCAAAGGTTTTGTTTTTCAATCTGTTTTATTGTAATTCCTCTATGTGGAGAAACTAAATGTTCTAAATTTGCTCTAAGCAAATCAAATGTGAGTAAAATAAATAAATAATCAGCCGGCTATAAACAAAGCAATTGTGAGCGATAAATAAACAAAAGTAAAGGCAGGTATCTCACAGTAAATGCTTATGCCCCGTTGATACGGGCTCTAAGCAAATCAAATGTGAGCAAAATAAACAAAAGTGAAGGCAGATCGCTATCCTCGCAGACCACGCCTGCTATGCTAGCGGGCTAAGGCTAGTAGCGGAAGTTCGGAAAGGTGGATATAAGTAGTGAAATTAAAGCAATCCGATTGTTTTGAGAATACAGTTACATGTCTTGGTGCCATTTTTGAAAACAGTTCCTGTTCAACTGAAGTTGTATGGCAATAAAGTATTGGATCCTGACACAAGTGAACATTACATGCCTGGGGCCTCATGTATAAAACTTTGCGTAGATTTCATCCTTAAAGTGTGCGTACGCACATAAGGCAGAAATTGCGTACTCACAAAAGTTTTCAGATTTATAAAACCGTTCGTAGGCCAGAACCTGCGTAGAATTCACTTTATAAATCCCAGTCAGCGGAAGATTGTGCGCACGTGCGTCTCCTCCCCAAAATAACCATATATGGAGATTACAACGCCGAGTTTAAATATGCATATCCTCATCTGCACATCATTTGCATATGATTATTCATCCACGTGATACCAAGTTTAATGGTACAAGACGTTAGGAAAATATGAAATGTGGATGTGCCGTCACATTATTACAAACATTTTTTTTAGTAGCCTATATTCTTGCCTTGTTTTTGAATGAATAAATCAAATAGTGTTAAATACATTTCAGAGAAAGTTTTTCTCAATCTTTTCCACTGGCTAAATGGTATTTTTAATTGATTTATATTTTAATGGAAACAGATAGACATGGTTGTGCATTATTTGCACGAAACGATTTTCTGATAATCTGCTATTATCATGATTAGCAATTATCTCTAGTTAAAACATTAAAATACAGCATGCCAGAAGAAAAGTGTTCAAAAGGAATGCATCCACAACAAAAAGGTCTATTTCTATTTATTGAATATATATATATATATATATATATTATACATATATTGTAATTTCTCAGTAATGATTTCATGTAGTTTAGGTGTCCATTAATGAGAATGGCATATTTAATCTAAATGTTTATATCAGAAATAAAACATAGTTTAAACCATTCTCTTATTTATTTAAACTGTTATTATGAAAATGGACTGTATTTATGATTTGGACTCATAATGAAGATTTACGGTTTTACTCCATCTGCCGTTAGATTATAGGCTATATGTGCGTCAGTTTCACCAAATGGCCCAACGCGCGTGCTGGCGCGGTCATTTAAGAAGGGATAGATGTTTGCTTCAAGTGATGAAAAGTTTGTGAAATTATATTTGTATTATCTTTCTGTAGATGTATAATTTTCTTTAGATTCTCTGTCTAATAGTAAGCAAAAAGACATTTGACTCCAGCTCACCATCGGTGCTGGCAAAAACCCATACTCTTCTAAAAGAGTGCGTACGCATGGTCACGAGCATCCTTACGGTGCGCACTTATTTACGCCAAGTTTATTTTTTATAAATCCCGATATGCGCGTGGAAAAATGCGTACGCATATTTATATCCCCATTTTGTGCGTACGCAACGTTTATACATCAGGCCCCTGGTATTTCCAAGGAGTGTCCTGCCTTTTACCAAGCTGTCCTTTGCAAAGCACACAGATCTTGCGACCAACTGTGCAAATGTTCTTTGTATCTGAGCTCAGCTCAGCGCCTGGAACCAGCACATGGTCACTACTGGTTTGTTTTGGTGCTACTTTCTGTGACATACCACAGCTCTGCAATAAGCTGTTCCATGAACTGTTTATGGGTCATGTTACCACATAGCTCTTTGTGGATAAGGAAAGCATTGGTGGCACCAATGTTCAAGAAGTGTGGAAAGATCTTTCTGTACCACTTCATTGTTTTGTGTTGTGCAGTGTAGTACTGTAACAGCTGATCAGACAGGTCAACACCTCCCATGTGCCGGTTGTATGCAGTGACAGGTACAGGACATGGAAATTAGTGATCGACCGATATGTTTTTTATAACCGATACCGATTATTTGCATGTTTATGTGCCCGATAACCGATGTGCAGAACCGATTTGTATTTACTGTTATACTTCTTTTCTGACACAATTATTACAACACAAATGAACTGAACAAACCATTTTATTTATTTATTAATAACAATCACTCCCTCTTTCATGTTAAATTAAATCTTCAATTTGCAATAAAAACATTTATATTATTACATTATATAATTTATATCTATATAATGTAATTATAATTATATAGATAATTATAATTATACATATAATTATATATGTATAATTATATGTAGGCCTAATTATAGTTTTATACATATACCCCGCCCTTATAATTATACATATAATTTATAAGCATCAGCAGCAACAATGTTGACAATAGGCAAAATAAATGTTAAAAGTCTAATGTTTTCATATGGAGAAAATAATTGACAGGGTAGTCATAACAGGGGTCGGGAATCTTTTTTGACCAAAGAGCCATTTTTCATGTTTGGTTTATGCATTTTTCCAAAAGAGCCACAGGAAAATAATCATATAATATTATTATTAAAGACGTGCTTTTTTTCAATAAAATTTCAACAGTATTAGGCTAAAATCAAACAAATATTTAGCAAAGTTTCAATATTAATTGTGAAGGGTTTTCACTGTGAGGTTGAGTTATCAACTGATGAGCATAAATCCTTTCTGTCTGCATAAGTGAGAGAGAGAGTGAGTTAGAGTGAGAGAGAACACAGTACTTAAATTTACTGTGTTTACGTGAATACTCGACTTGGCATTTTGATATATTTCTGTATTTATTTGGCCGTTTTGGTGCGCAACTGAAGACAAAGGACTAACGTTACTCTGCTTTTCCGTATTGCGCTCGGAGAGCGCGCGCACAGCATCCTGCCAGTAATTCCATTCTCTTTCGTGACTTATAATTAATTTTTTATAATATTTCTTTTCACGCTTTTAATATTTCTTTTCATTATAAAGCACATCCTGCTCTTTTTCATTCCTTCAATTTTTGTTATTAATAATTTAAAACAGAATCGTCAAATGAAATCTGCATGGATTATCAAAAATACGACACATTTATCATGTGTCATAAAGGGTCTAAGTGGCAAAAGTGAAAGTATTAAAGTTTATAGCCTTCTTTTACATTTTTGCTGCTTTTCGCCACTAGGCCTACCTTAAACAAGCTGCAGCGGTTTGAATCCCAGTGCAGAAGCTGTAGGTTATCACAGAGACAAATTGCTCTAATAACTCGTAACACTTGCCAGCGCGACTAGCACTGAATATGCACTTTTGCCGGTACAAGAATATAATTATCATAAACGTTTAACTAACTTCGGTAGGCTGTGCTACAAGCAGTGATTGAAGTGGAAAAACACCCACTGCTGCGAGTGGAGAACAGTTTTGCATATTATAATGAGTTTAACTCACCCGTCGGTGCACATGGGTGAAACGTCCAATGTTGTAAAATGGCAACCGGATTCGCCCATACATGTTCAACCCAGAGTCCGTGTGTTGCACAATATTCCTGTCAGATCCAATATAGACGGCACAGAACCGTTCTTTACTCTTAATCGGTCTGCAAATCCAGTCTTGTTGACAAAACAATCCTCAGTGAAATGAAGCGAACAGACGACGATGTTTTACCTCATCAGCTGGAGCGTCATTAAAAATAAAGTTTATCCATGCAGTCCTATTGGAATCCACAGGAAGCTTGCAGCGACTGTCTTGCACAACCAGGCACTGCACAATATCTGTATTGCTCGGTAGTGATTCAGTTTGTCATCACGAGGTAAGCATGTACATGTATGTTACTTAGCTATGTGTGTAATGCGCGAATCGGTAGGCGGGGCTAAACCTGCCGTGGTGAAGCAGGCGTTGATCATCTTCTTTGGGGGTGGTGTTTTATCCTCTTTGTCTTCATAGTTCCCCACTTTTAAAAACGAGTCGTTTTCAGAGGCTGTGTAATAAAAGCTTTTATTGGACTAACAAGGATGTTTTCAGTTCTGAAACTTACAGGATATTCTTATAATATGATGACCTCTTAGATGTCAAAAGCTCAAGGAAAATTTGATTTCTCAGTTCATCACCCCTTTATGTCATAAGAGGTGTTCATACTTACAGAATGGCAACAGGATATTATGGGGTGGTTCATCAGCTCATCAGGATCCCAGGAACATGGGGTTCATCAGCTGAGTCGGTTCCTTTGTTAGGCACAGGCTTTCAGAGATAGGACCAGAGGTAAAGGATTAGTTGGCAGTGTAGTGATGCATTTAGTGAAGAAGCTATGTTAAATAAATTGTAATCCATTGTGCTGACTAAAAAGAAGTATTTGGAATCTAAATTCTGTTTTACAGTTTATAAGACAAAAAGATGGTTTAGCCTACCTACTTAAAAAAGGCTCCAGAAGGTCTTGGGGTCAGCTGCTGCTGAATGGTGAGGGGCTTCACATGCAAGTTCATCTGCAGATCTTCTTCCATTTGCCAACCATGATCTCACATAATTGTGTGGACTAAACTGCTGTAATGGTGGCCCATTGCATTTCAGGAACACCTGGTTGGACAATCTGTTTACAGCAAGGGATTTTATTTTGACTGTTAGAATGTCATTCATGCAACTGAAGGCTCTTTCGCATTCACTGGTAGGCACAGCAATTGAATGGACAGCGTTGAGAAGAGGTTTGAGGGCTGCTGGGGTCCGGGATGCCCTCAGTTCCTTGTACTCCCAAAATCCCTGGATGCTCTCTCTTCTCTCTATTTTAAATTTGTCACATAAGCGAAGGACCTCTGCTTCACCATGTTGTATGTCCAGATTTCCCTCTGACAAGTATCTGGTTGAAGAACCTTGAAGTCAGACATCAGTTTGCTTTCACCTCTATGTGAGGAGCTTTCCTGTGTGCTCACATGAGAGGAAGTTGTTGTAGCTGTCCTGGATCTCATATTTTCCGCCATGCTGCGAAAGAACTGTCCTACATTGATTTTTACAATCCTTTGATTGTCACACAGTGATACATTCTGGAACAATTTCTCGGCTTCAGCTTGAAGAACAGTCTGTGTGTGGGGGCCAGGTGTTGAAACCATGGACTCAAAGACCCGGATCTCCCGAAACAGCATCTTCTCTGCTTCAGGCAGTGTTGTGCCTCTCTTTTGAAGCATCCTTGAGAGATCACTCAGTTCTGTTAGGGCATCGTACATTACTCCAAGATTCCACACGAAAGACACAGAGGTGAGAACGTCAAGGAGTCCCTTATATTTTGCTCTCTCTGTTGAATCCCTAGTGACATCATGAGCAGCACTAGAAAAGTGTGTCTGAAATGCTCTGTAATTCTCCCAAACAGCCTTTACAGTCCTCTCACTTGAAGCTACCCAGCGGATTGACAAAACACGGCCAATGACAAGGAGGCGCTTCCCAACACATTGTGCATGTTGATGCAATTCTCTCTGGTTTTTGCGTGAGGCATGAAATAAAGTATATAGCTTATCAAAAAAAATCTTGAAGTGATTAAGACCACTGACCTCCTTGAGAACATCTCCAACTGCCATGATTTAAGCGATGATTTAAACAGTGCCACACAAACAAGTCTGGGAATCTGGCACAAAGTTGTGTAGCCACCCCTGCTTTTCTGCCAAGCATCACTGATGCACCATCACATACAAAGGCCACAAAACACTCACCCAAAAAGTGGTCATCGAATCCATGTGTATGGAGGCATAACAACAATGTATCTGTGATAGCATTTGCTGTGGTCCCTTCCAACTCCAGCAGGTCAAAAAAAAAAAAAAAACGTGTCAGGTTCTGCATCAGCAATAGCTGTCCGCAAACAGACAACCAACACAGTTTTCCCACTGATCGTCGTAGACTCGTCGATCAATAAGCACACTTTTCTTTTGTTTACAATGATGTCATCGACCATCTTTTTCCTCATCTCCGTTGCAATATGGTCAATAACGTCGGCACGTCTTGTCGGAATGCAGAACTCGGCCCATGTTCACTCCATTCAACTCTTGCAACATTATATCAATTCGGATGTCTTTGAATGGACGCCCGTGCTTGCCAATTTTGTATGCAGTTCGGAACACTCGAGATGTAGTTTCGTGTTCAGCCCTGTGCATAGATTGAACTTGCCTGCTCAGCTCATTGCGGGATGCCATCTCCGTCATCTCAGCTGCCTTAATGTGTGCTTTCGAATCTCTGTGGTCTTTTATTTTTTTGAGCAGTGACAGCTGTGGCTTCACCTTGTCTGTACCAAAGGCTTGAATTAAACATTCCCTCCATTCTCTCGACAACTTCAGTCCCCTCTCTGTCTGGGCAGAAAGTGAGGGGATGCTGCTACATGTTTTGCAGCCCAGTTTGTTATTTTTGAAAACGAGCCAGCTGTTTGTGGAGCGTTACTCACGTTATTGTTGACATCGGCGGTAGCTGCGCACTCCTCATAAATGCTAACGTTAGCTGTTCCGCTCACATCAACGCTAACTTACTTACTTTTACTTTATTGTCAGACGAATCTGAAATTTTTCTTGCATAACAGTGTATATGTTTGCAACATCCAACACACATTCCACATCGACATACTCTTACACATCACATATTACAATACTACATACATATAACGTATATACATACATTCTACATCGACATACACTTACACATCACATATTATACCATCCAAACAGTACATCACTTATACTTCTAACACCTTCACACTTGATCTCTAATTGGATATTTTGTTTAACGCTATGGTAGCCTGGTGCACAAAGGAGTGTTTCAGCCTCACTTTGTTCACTTTGCACAATCTGGGCACTCTATACCTCCTATTTGATGGTAAAAGTTCAAATTCTTTATGCAGAATATGCAAAGGGTTAGATATTATAGTATTAGCTAGCCTTAGCAAATTGTTATGGTAGGCTAAGTCATAGAGCTTCTCAAGGGGCTGACCTATAATCTTTGAGCAAATTTTTAATTGATTATACAACTTTGTTTTCAGCACAACAGACAAGCTTTTATACCAAATCGAGTTGCAATATTGCAGTATACTCATTATCACAGACTTATAGAACAGCAGGAGAATCTGTTTACTTACTCCAAATGATCTAAGACGACGAAGAAAATAAATTCTCTGCTTTGTTTTTTTACACAGTGAGTCAATGTGATCTTTCCATGACAGCATATCATCAATAATCACTCCTAAATATTTATATGTCTTAACCGATCTAATTTCCTCCTTATTAATAAGAACTGGCATTATATCGGACACAGACCCAAATACAATCTCCTCAGTTTTACTGGTGTTAATGACAAGGGCATTATTCTCACACCACTCATTCAATTTAGTCACACCTTGCTGATGAAACTCAGGACTGTTCAGATCATTTATCACAGATATTAAAACAGTGTCATCAGAATATTTCAAAATGTACTGATTTGACACGTCAGTTCGACAGTCATCTGTATATAAGGTGAAAAGTATGGCAGAACTAACGCAACCTTGTGGTACTCCGACATTTGACATTTGTACGGAGTACATCGGATAAACGGTATCCGATGTGTCTGGTTGGACAGTTACAACCTCTGTTGATGTGTCTGGCTCTGGCACATGCATTCTTTTTGAATCTTTCTGAAACCAGGCTAACATAACGACTCACAATTTCAAACTCAACACACTTTTTATCTAACTTGGGTGTTCGATTTCAGCAGTGAAAATCATGTACGGTCAGGCGGAAGCAACAGGCATCAGACAGCTTCTGATAGGCTGAGCCGACTCCTTGCCTTTACGTGATTTGTCAAGATCTGAAGGAAGTCACGTAGTGCCCTCTGGGTAGTGTAGTTTATGTAACGTTAGGTGACGGTCATTAAAAATCTTTCTGACACGGACGCTTTTTCTGTCAGTGGTGGAGTACCGGCTACATACGAGAAGTAGCGGTACGCAAGAAAAAGTGCAGGTACGCTTATTAGTAAAATGTAGAAGTGCCGGTACTGCGTACCGGTGAGTACCGCCCCACTTCGAGCACTGGCTACAAGGGAATTGTAACTGGCAGATTTTCCTGTTGAGAGATGACCTGTATTGATGTGTCTTATTTTTTTGTATCGCTCGTTTGTTGGTAAAGGGTGAGCCTCGCGAGCCACATGATTTTTGCCAAAGAGCCAGGTGAGGCTCACAAGCCATTTATAGGTTCCCGACCGCTGGCATGAAATGCTTTCTGACAAAGTGCTGTTTATCTATGCATTTCACAGAACTAACAGACTACTTAACCCTTGTGCTGCATTAGATTTTTAACACCGTTGAGTGCATTAAGGACCAAAAATGGCCACATATTAAACATTGCCTAAAATATTATATATTATTATTATTTTCCACTTTTACCAAGTTAAATCTTTTAACCAGCATCAGTCCTCATCATAACTACCAAAAATGTATTCAATTTCAGGATTTTAACCCTTTAATTACCAGTTTTGTTTGCGAAACCATCGATTTGTATAAGAGGAAAAAACACAAAAATTAAATTATTTTCAATAAACTAAATGCAAAGAGAAAACTTTAGATTTAAATTATCACAGTCCCACTTTGCAAAAAATCCCACTTAGCGCGTTAGAGACCAAAAATGGCCACCTATTAAACATTGCCTATTGCCTAAAATAAGGTGCATTTCCACCCATAGGGAATAAATATGTAGTGACGTCATCTGATGGAATACACTATATAATGCAAATATAATGCTTTTGCTTCAAAATGAAAGGATGTTTGTGCAAAAATCATGTTTCATGTATTACTGACAGCCTCAGATTTAAACAACGTTTTAATGGGTTTCAATGGGCCATTTTTGGTCTTTATGGTGCTGACTGTTACTATTTGATCTACACAGTGTGTGTTATACATATTTTGCAAAATGGGATCACATTTTTTACATGTATCCAAAAAGTCACAATTTTGCCAAATTTCATACCATTTGCATTAAAACAGCCAAAATGGTCAAAGAAATTAAACTGCAAAAGACCAAAAATGTCCCTAATGCAGCATAAGGGTTAAATGCGATCTCGCGCATACAGATAATGAATAATTATTTTCCACAAAACAGTATATTTAGATGTGTATTAGCGAAATAATTGCTATAGTAAATGATAATATAATCTAGGGTGTTTAAACAAGATAATCTTGTCAAAAGTTTCATTCAGTGGCCTGATTCTGAACATTCCTGATCATCAACCCAGCAATATGAACAAACTTTTTTTTTCGAGACTGGTGAGCAAATACAACAGATAGATAATTAAATTCAACACTTTTGTTTTCAACATGCACTCATTCATGTCTGTTTTATTTAATTCATGTAAAGTTACGTCTTTATTGGGGCAGGGCATGACGGATTACGGATTGCATACGTGAACGTGACTCATGAGTTCGTCTCAATATTTTAGAACCATGCTGCATAAATAAACTATATCAGGCATTTATGTCTCAAATCTCATTTCTGCATGTCTATTATGTTAAATAAAGTTGAATAATTAAAGCAAAGCAAGTAGAACATTTACTTTACCCGTGCACAGAGTTGTTGTTGACTAATCTCCTCAGACGCGTGCTGCAATGGCGCAAACGCGGAATTCTCAAAATAGCCACAAGATGGCGCCGTGTATCGGCGAATCCGATATTACAAAACCGATACCCGATTATGGGAAAATGCTTAAATAAAAATATAAAAAATATCGGTAAACCGATACATCGGTCGATCACTAATGGAAATGTCTTTGTCCTCCATGTAACTTGTGTTTTCACCCTCCTCTGCATAGTGTCTCCCGTATAAGCAGAATTGATGGTAGAACAGACAGATACCTCTCGTGTGTCCATCCATTTCACAAAAACAAGAGGTCCATCCTGAATCCACCTGATGGATCCCCTGACAGATTTTTTAGAAAGTGAATTAGCTGCATTCCGAGGGCAGTCCTTCCTGTTGTCCAGGGCTCCAGACTGCGACCAAATGGTCGCATTTTTTGACCAAAATTTGAGAGTGTGCGACTGAATTTTACATCCAGTCGCACATGTACGACCAGTAATTTGCCACATGTTAAGCGCATGGTTAAACGTGAAAGGGGCGCGTCAATGAATCCGTGACAAGAGTAGCGCACATAAACGTCTGTGTGAAGGAGACGGAGACAAATATTACAACCTGCAATGTGCGTCTGAGCAATAAGCGATCTATCAACTCGTTACCTAGCAGCGCAAAATACGCTATGGTCCCTAGAAGAGAAACTGGATTCCCTCCCGGGACGTCCTGGACCGTTCGCTCGTCGAGGACTTCCACCGTACTCACCAGACTTCATCTTTGGAAGCGCGCTCGTTGAAGGAGGGGTACTGTCATGAATCAGCCTTCTCTCTCTCTCTTTTCCCTTGTCTACACACGCACACACGCTCAGCTGTTTCTCATTATCTCAGCCTTCGCGCTACGCACACACTTAGTCGATCCCATTCATGGTTTTCCCCTCTCTCTCTTCTCGCAGCTGGTCCCCATAGTAATTAACACTTACACTGATCCTTTCTCACCTGTGCTCGTTTCCTCTCTAATTTATTTGGCTACTTCTAGTCACTGTTTTCTCTGTTTCCTTGTCAGTTTATTGTTGTACGTAGAGCTTTTGCTATGTGTCTTCGGTTACAAGACTTACCAGTATATCTCCCATGCGAACTGTCCTGTCCTATCCTGTCCTGTCCTGAACTGTCGAAGTAGATGTGTTTCACTTGGAGAGTCATCATTGTTCTCTGCCCAGTTCACCTGCCGCCTAAGGAGATCCTACCAGCCGGTAACCTGTAACCTGTGAGTTTTCTTCACTGGGCTCGGGAAGAGTTCTCTGCTGCTGCTCACCTGCTCGACAGCGCTGAACCAGCTATTGACTTTCACTGCTTTATGTTGTGCACCGAACAGATCTGCGTCTGTCGACGCCAGAATCTCCTCATTTCAAGTTATTGAGAAATAAACTCTATTACTGCATTTCCTCTGCTTTTGGGTCCTCTGTTCCAAGCTTTGACAGACCCCTTCTGCTAGAAATCTTATAATGGGCCATGGTTGGATCTTCCATCATGACAACGATCCAAAACAAACATCAAAATCAACACAAAAATTAGTTGTGGTGCACAAAATTAAACTTCTGCCATGACTGTTCCAGACCCTGACCTGATGAGTGATCTGAACTGAAGAGAAGAAGCACCAACATGGATTTGGGAATCTGCAGGATCTGAAGAAAGTCTGTTTGGAGGAAGGGTCTCTGATCTCTTGTCAGGTGTTCTCCAAACTCATCAGGCATTATAGGAAAAGACTCAGACCTGGTATCTTGGCAAAAGGAGATTGCAAAAAGTATTTAATAAAAGGGTGCCAATAATTGTGGCCAACTAAGATGCGGTGTAAACGCACAGGCACATATACTTATTGTGTCATCACTAAACAAAATTGAACTAACACCTGTAAAATATTGGGTAAATATGTACTTGCTTTTTCTGATTTCCGTCTGTGTTGCTACGCCACGGCAACGACAGCTGCCACGTAAACCTTGAGAGTGGATGGGGACCTGTCCTTATCCAGCATCTCCTGAAGGAAGACAAGCAAAGACAACACGTCACACCGCTGAGGGTCTAGGTTTTTGTCGGTGCGCCATTTTGAGAACACAGACCATTTTGACACATAGAGCTTCCTAGTTGAAGCCGCTCTGGCGTTCATCGTGTTTAACACTCCCTCTGGCAAAGCAACGGATAGTTGTTGATCACCCATGCCCAGCGCTGAGGGTGGGGATGCCAGATCGTGGCGCGAGCTTAGAGATCTGCTCTGACTGGAATGGGCCACGGGGCTGTCTGCGACAGCTGAGCGAGCTCCGGGAACCAAGTCTGACTCTCCCAACGCGGGGCTATGAGGAGCACCGAGTGGCCTGTTTCCCTGATCCTCTGTAAAACCTGTGGTAACAGGGAGACCGGAGGGAATGCCTAAAGCGGACGGCTGGGCCACTCCTGGGCTAGCGCGTCCTTGCTCTTTGAGAAAAGTATTGGGCAGTGAGCGTTCTCCTCTGACGCGAAGAGATCCACCTCTGCTCTGCCGAATATTCGCCACAGTTTCTGGACTGTTTGAACGTGCAGGGACCATTCTCCCGGAAGGATGAGGTTCCTGGACAGTCTGTCTGGGCTGTCGCACGTGCGTCGCTCTTAGTGAGAGCAGGTGGCTCTGGGACCAAACTAAAATGCGTTTCGTCAGCAGGAAGGGGTTCCTGGTTCTGAAACCGCCCTGATGGTTGAAATAGGAGACTATGGCCGCATTGTCCGAGCGGATCAATACGTGGTGACCCGAATGCGCAGGAGGAAAAACGCAAGCGCGTTCTCGACCGCGATCATCTCCAGACAGTTTATGTGTAGGGAGCTCTCTTGAACTGACCAGTGGCCAGAGGCCGGTGAGCCCTCGCAGACCGCACCCCAACCTGAGTTGAATGCTTCTGTTGAGATGACTTATCGGCGAGAGACGGTCCCCATGGTAACGCCCCGCTGAAACCATTCTGCCACTGTCCATGGCTGCATAGCCGAGATACAGGTCTGCGTAACTTTGATCAGCTGGCGGCCTGTGGTCCATGCACGGTGAGACACACGACTCTTCAACCAAAGCTGAAGGGGGCGCATGCGCAGTAGACCCAGCTGAAGCACTGCGGAGGCTGAAGCCATGTAACCCAGCGCCTTCTGAAAAGTTTTCAGAGGCGTAAGGGTGTCCATCTGACAGGATGCTGCGAGACGCTGAACACGGCGCGCACGCGCTGTGTAGATAAGCGAGCCGTCATAGCCACTGAGTCTAGATCTATTCCCAGGAAGGAAATCGTCTGACTGGGCTGAAGCGAGCTCTTTGTCCAGATGACAGAGAGACCCAAGGTGTTCAGATGGTCGAGGAGAACTGTATGAAGAGAAAGTAGCTCCGTCTGTAATTGTGCCAAAATCAGCCAGTCGTCCAAATAGTTCAAAATTCGCAGCCCCTGACTCCGCAGGGGGCGAGCGCCGTATCCATGCACTTCGTGAACGTACGGGGTGCTAAAGATAGGCCGAACAGGAGGACTGTGTATTGATCTAGGATCGGTCAGAGGCCGCTGTCTTTCTTGGGGACAAGAAAATAACGGCCGTAAAACCCCGACTCGCTCATAGAAGGCGGAACTCTCTCTATAGCCTTTTTGCACAAAAGCTTCTCTATCTCTGAGCGAATCTCTATCTCTGAGCGTGTTTGCTGCTTCTGAAAACACTGTAGTGTCGAGCCGCGCCTGAAAGCGTGGAGGGCGGTGACGGAACTGTAAAAGATAGCCGTATTTTATTGTACTTAGCACCCATGGGGAGATTCCCGGAATAGCTTTCCACGCTTAGAGCGCGACGCTAGCGGGTGAATGGATATATCGCCCTGATTGTTGCACATAGCGGGCTGGACACAGTGTGTGGGCACGCTAGAATGTTTAAGGCAAAGGGACTTACACTCAGAGAGGGGTTTATGGGCCGTGTAAGAGAGCGGGCAGAGGGGGGACACGCACACGGGCTCGTGGGCGCGCTTATGCACTCTGACACTCGAGCGGGCTGTGTCCGCTCTATGGGAGTTGGCTCTGAGAGAGACACGGGACATGTGGTGCTTTTGTGTATGGGTGAGCACTGGATAGTGGGCACATATTTCTACACAAGAGGCTTTATGCAGAGGAGGGACGCGTTCACGGCTCGTGGGCGCGCTTATGAACTCTGACACTCGAGCTGGCAGTGTCCGCTTTATGAGAGTGGGCTCTGACAGAGGCACGGGGAGTGTGGTGCTTTTGTGTATGGGCGAACACAAGATTATGGGCACATAATCTACACAAAAAGCGTGTGTATGCATACACATGTATGTGTATACACATAGCGGGCTGAACAAGAGTGTGAGCGCGCACAGTGCTTGTGCGTGACGGCTCGCAGACAGCCAATGGCTGTTTAGTGAGTGACTTCCCGAAAATGTGAATGGGGAGTGAGTCACGGTGTGATGAGCGAGCGTGGTCGCGGGCACGGGTGTGGTGTTTGTGTGTAGGAGTGAACACAGAACTGTGGGCACATATACTACACTTATAGCATGTTTGGCATAAGCCAGACATTATGCACTTATGCCTGATTGCATTTTGCCTGGGGCGGCAGTGGCTCAGTGGTTCATGTAGGTCAGGGGTGTCAAACTCAAATACACAGTGGGCCGAGATCAAAAAATTGCTATAGGTCAAGGGCCGGACAGGTTAAACACTTATTGAAACAACGTATTATTATTATGAACCTGAAAACAACAAGGTCTATATATTATTGCCAATAAAACAACATTAATTAGGAAATAAAATAAAATAAAATTAATAAATAAAATCAGTTTCACTAATTTCTTATGGTTATTTACAAAAGTTATTTACTTCAAAGGAAAATCAAATGTCCTATAGCAAGAGAAAGAAATGCAAAAACGAAAGTCCACCTTTTCAAAGTTCACCTTCCTTCAAATTTGGCTGATTATTTATGCTGAAAAATGGCCGAGTTTTGGTCTGTACTAATCTGTCACTGTCACATCGGGGAAAATACCTTTTGAGTTACAGACTACCAAACGTTAAAGAGAAGAGTGCAAAAACTGATGAAAGAAGGCGTTTGTGGTTGACAGAGGCACAGCATCAGCAATACGGCACTGACATTGACACTGATGGAGGGGTTTGCATTTGCAATAGTGATGTTTTCTTATTTAATTTTTACAACATGGATGTGTGTAGCCACCGCCGCGCTGGACTATATTAGGGACTTTAAGCAACAGCCTCTGGTGGAATTGCGTATTGAGCTGCAGAACGGTAGGAATCTGTTATGCAACGTTACGGCTTTTTCCGCGTTCTTGTCAGCGCCGGTTTCAATACATGTTTCAGAAATAATATTTTTCTGCTCGTCCGGCACTTTGCAACAACACAGCATTGTTTCGGCAGCGACTTGCAGCATGTCTCCTCTAAAACTGATGTTTAACGTTACATTTTATGTGGCGTGAAAGTCGCATTCCATCCGAAATCCGATCGTTCAGACTGAGGCATATGGTATTTGAATAGGATTTCAAACCACATATGGATGTAGCTGCTAGCTTGAAACGGATTTCATGTGCTTTTTGGACTGACAATCTGAGCGTAGCCTATGTCGGAACAAGAAAATAGAAGGAAGAATTGCAGTACGGGCTATAGAAGCTCACCATTACCACATATTAACTTTAGTTTGTCAAAATATTACGCTCTCTCCTGCTTGGTAAGTCCATCTCTATATGATTTCGTACCTACCAAGGGTTTTTTTCTGTGTTTTTTAGTGTAACAATGTGTTCCGTAGTACATACATAGTGCAGTAAATGCCGTTGTTTACATCCGAGTGCCCCCATAATGGCCACTCATCCGGGTTACCGCCCAGAATGTCACGCTTTCGCGGTCATGTTTCCATGGTGACGCGTCATTGCTTGTCACGTGACACAGTGACGGCGGGCCAGCTCTAAAAATAAATACATTTTGTCATGCGGGCCAAAAATAATTCATTTGCGGGCCGGTTGTGGCCCGCGGGCCTTGAGTTTGACACATGTGATGTAGGTTGTCTACAAACCGAAAGGTTGGTGGTTCAATCCCCGGTTCCACCTGACTAATGGCGCTTTTCCACTGCATAGTACGGTACGGTTCGATTCGGTACGTCTCACTTGTGGTGCTTTTCCACTGCATGGTACGGTACAGTACGGTTCGCTTCAGGTCGCTTTAAATGGTACCTGGTCTGTTGAGGTTCCAAGCGTACCGTACCGTACCGGTACTAAAATGTGACGTGAAACACTGCAGATCACTGATTGGTCAGACAGAATCGTCACTACCAGCGTCACTACTAGCGTCATTGAATTTGCGACACGAGACACTTTTTTAGCAGAATTTTTGTTTTGCTGCCATCAGCCTCATTTTAAACACATTTTTCCGTCTAGCAGTTAAAAACAACCACATACCGAGAATCAGGAACACCATCCCCTCGATAGTCTCCATTGTTCCCGTGTTGTGGGTTTGAAATTGTGGCGCTTTTAAGATGATGTCATGGCAGTAGAGGCGCGCGCAAATATCGATCAATCCCACACACTTTGAACAACCTGATCTCACAGAATTCCGTGAAATGAACACGGACTCTTAACTCAAAATCCGTTGCAGTGTCACGGATTTGCCAAAAAATCCGTGATGTGCCCACGGAATTGATGCCTATGTAAGTCAATGACAGGCAGCATCCGTGGTCTACACACGGGCTGTTACAATACCTGCGCGCTCCCCCAATTGACGTCGTTTTATAATTTGGAAAGATATATTCTGAATTTACTTAAAGTACTTTACTTTACATATTTGATTTTAACTTGATATTGCATTGTTCTGTCGTCGTTTGATCGCTAGGATAACGTCTGGTCACCCTGAATTCCGTGACCGTACCACGGAATATTCGGTGGTCGCCACAGATTGGTTCACCGTTACTGGACGATATTGCTGCTGATTTTGATACTTTAGGTTGGCTATTCAAGCTGTCTGGGTTTGTGATGCATGTAGTCTAATTAAACTGTGAACTTTTGTATCTTCCCTGACCAGTTATAGCATTTTGCTTATTGACAAATGATGGGACCACGGGTTTCTTCCGTGACCGTACCACGGAATATTCGGTGGTCGCCACAGATTGTTTCACTTTCACTGGACGAGGTTGCCTATTGCTGATTTTGACACTTTAGGCTATTCAAGTTGTCCGTGTTTGTGATGCATGTAGTCTAATTAAACTGTGAACTCCTTATCTGACCAGTTTCTAGCTTTTGCTTTTTGACAAATTCTGTGATGGCACCACGGATTCTTCCGTGATGGGCCCACGGGTTTCTTCCGTGACCGTACCACGGAATATTCGGTGGTCGCCACACCTTTACTGGACGATATTGCTGCTGAGTTTGATACTTTAGGTTGGCTATTCAAGTTGTCTGGGTTTGTGATGCATGTAGTCTAATTAAACTGTGAACTTTTTATCTCCCCTGACCAGTTTCTATAGCCTTTTGCTTATTGACAAATTCCGTGATGGCACCACGGGTTTCTTCCGTGACTGTACCACGGAATATTCGGTGGTCGCCACAGATTGTTTCACCTTTACTGGGCGATATTGCTGCTGGTTTTGACACTTTAGGCTATTCAAGTTGTCCGTGTTTGTGATGCATGTAGTCTAATTAAACTGTGAACTTCTTATCCCCTGCAGTTTGTACAGCCTTTTGCTTATTGACAAATTCTGTGATGGCACCACGGATTCTTCCGTGATGGGACCACGGGTTTCTTCCGTGACCGTACCACGGAATATTCGGTGGTCGCCACAGATTGTTTCACCTTCACTGGAGATTGCCTATTGCTGATTTTGACACTTTAGGCTATTCGAGTTGTCTGTTCGCGATGAAATGTAGCCTCATTAAACTGTGAACATATTATCTCCCCTGATCATTTTGTGTATAACAGTTTTCCACATTGTCAAATTCTGAATCCGTGATGGACACACGGATAACTGGCAGGCTCGATCAATCAAACTCCCCATCCATCAGCCTGGTGTAAATAATATTTGGACTAATTTACTTTTTTTTTTTTTTACTTTAATTTACTCAATTGACAGATAGGCATATACAGACAACGAAAAAAATGATAAAGACTTATAATAAATTAATGTTAAATCGGACGTGTTGCCATGGCGGCGACCCCACGGCACTTTCGCGGTTTTTCCGTCATTGCGTGGATCCCCTCTACCAATCGGTATGTATCTCAGACCTGCTACTTATTTACTAAATATAAATGTTGAAATATAAGTTTTAATGCGTTTTAGATCGCTTGTAGGCTATTGTTCATTGCTAAATATTTGACATGATATCGTGTCTGTAAATAACGTTAGCTGCTAACGTTAGTTGTTTTTCTCTAAAAAAAAGTATGCATTTTAAGAAATATTTAAAAGACGTTTTCTCAAAATTATTATTTTTTTGTCATTCTCCAGTAACGTTACCAACATATCATCCTCTGTAGCACCATGTACACCAAAGAAATATAGTGAAAATCGTTTATTTTTGATGAAAAGTGAGATGAAAGCATAACGTTAACGTTAGGCCCTATCCTGAAATCCATCTGATATTCTTTTTCCATCTTGTGTAAACTAAATGAAAAAATAATTTTCCACCTGGATTTATCATGTGTTCAGATTTGTTACCGAAAATATATATGCAAAATTGTGCATATTTAATGAGATATTTCCTATTTTGCATAATTAAACATACAAATTTCAAAAACTTATAATACATTGTTTTTATATACTTGTGTAATTAATCAACTGAGGAAGGTTCATGGTGATCATGGTAATAGATTCATTTATTTTAAAAATTTTACCCTATTCACCTTTAGTGTCTCGCAATGTAGACATTATTTTTTTTTTCTCAGAGATGCATCTAATTATGCTTTCTTGTCTGTTCTACAGATTATTTGCATCTTATCTCCATTTCTCTGTCTCTATTTCAGTTTTATATAGAAAACAAAGGCACTTTTAAGAGCCACTCTTTCAATTTCTCTCTCACTCTGTTTCTCTCTAGTCTCTCTCTCTCTCTCTCTCACACTCTCTCTCACTCACACACACACACGCACGCACGCACGCACGCACACACACGCACGCACGCACGCACACACACTCATCTTCATATTTGTACTGTTTGTCTATTGTCTGTATTTTTGTATTGTATCTGTGCACCATGTCGGAAAACCACTCAGCAGCCTTTGAAGATCCCAATGAGGCCAGGGTGAGATATTTTGTAACTTTACACCCATATCTATGTCAAATAACTATTGGTACTACATATTCTTTGTTTGTTGTAGTTGCTGTTGAGGTATGATGTTCTAGACATTTACGTAATGTATTATGGAGTAGTGTAGTATTTTATATCTTGTAGTTTTTGAGTTGTGTTTTTTATTGTTACTTACTAAAAAAGCATCCATCAAACATAACCATAAGTTAGTTATCAAAGTCTGATATTTCGATGTTTGGAGTAAATCCAGTAACTTACTAAAACTTTATTATAACTGAACCTGGTTGAAGTCATGTTTGTGACAGACATTATGCCTCCTGTCTGGTTTACAGCATCAAAACATGTCAAAAGGTGGAGGGCTCAAGAAGACCTGCCCAGCATGCAAAATAACATTTTTAATAGCTTCAAGAAGTGCCCTATGTGCAAGGCCCCACAGCCTAAAAATGTGCGCCTAAACAAAAAGATTGAAAAATTCGAGCAAAAAAAAAAAAGGGTTGCCAACACAAAAAAAATCAGGTGACCTCACATTTGTGGGATGATGCCATCATTTTGGTAAGTAACTTTTCTTGTTCTATGTCACCATAGTCCAGTTATTTTGGGGTACTGGGGAGACTTTCTGGTTTTGACTGAGACAAGATAATGCATTAACATATTTATGGAAGCTATTTATTCAACAGTTTTACCATCTTAAAGATCAAAATCTTGAATACAGCTATTCCTTGTGATGTTCCAAAAGCCTGCTTCTACGCTAAATATTTCTTGTTGACCTGCATTTGTGTCCCAGCTTTGTGCTATTGTGATAAGCAGACAAAGATCCATACACAGCCACACCAAAGCACTTGTAATTGAAATGTTTTAAATGTTTTTTGTTTTGTTTTTATCTTTAGATAGAGAAGCTGCACGCAGTTGGCTGGAAGACTTTGCTCCTGGTGGAATATCCACACAAGAAGGCCAAAATGATCTTACCTAAAGATGAATTGTTGAGCAAAGGTGCACAGAGATGTGTGCAAAACATTTATGAAATTTTTTAAATGATGGTTGAAGGTAAAACTATATTTATATACTATAAACTTTATATATGTATTTTTTTATATATTATTATTTAGGGGTAGATGGTGTTGAGCAATCAATGATTGTAAATAGTAAGGGCAACTGTGCTTCTCTGTGTATCTGAGGCTTGTGGATTTTGTATTATTTTGCCTTAGCTTTCACTTTTTGACCTAATTGCGTAAAGTACATTTTTTGTGTGTGTTTGTATTCTTCTAGTGAATCCAGAACAGGCAACAGACAGTAGCCATGAGCCTGAGGAGGCTACTGTCATTCTAAATTTTGAGATAACGAACCCATTAAGAGAACAAGGTGCGTTTGGCTTGATTTGGTGCCTTCACTTTATTGTGTTCTCTGAGATTTTTGTGAAAATATGCATTAGCAGCAGATGTCTTTTCACTACACCTATTTAAACTTTTATAAGACACAATGTCACCATGTCACTCATCCTCAGATTCAGTAGCCACAATATCCGTGGACCAGGGGACTGTGGCTGTGGGTGATCAATCTCCTACTGGACAAGGTCTTAAGCTCTTCAGCTTTATTTAGGTTCTTTCACAAAATTCACAACGATTTCATTTTAGCTCAAAATAATTCCTAAATGATGTTAAAATTACCTCATTAGAGATTAGCCCAATTATTTTTTCTTCTCCTAAAATGTTGAGATGCTTTCACCCCTAAGATTCTTTGTGAATATAGACCCTAATTGTACTGTGTGTTATATAATCTGTGTATACACGTTAGAGAGACAACATCTTCTTTTCACTCATTCTCATCCTCAGATTTGACAAGTGGCATGACTTTGGACCAGGGGGCTGGGACTGAGGGTGGTCCAGAATTGTTGCTAAGCCCTCCTCCTACAGTACAAGGTTTTACAGTGTCTGAGTTCTTCCAACCATAGTCCTGTTATTTGAGCTCACTGTATGCTGCTGTCAGTGGGAACAAGAACGAGAGAATTTGGTACAACATAGAGCTCATGGTCTCAGATGGTTTGCTATGTAGTCTATGCTATACCAAATTCTCTTGTTCTTCTTCCTACCAACAGCACTTGGGAAGTTCAAACAACAAGGCTATGGTGGGATGATGTACTCTGTAGTATCGCTTTAATATCTTTTTTTTTTTTTCAGGTCTCTGTTATGACCTAATTGTATGTATATTATGATGATAGTCAATGCTGTCTCTTCACTCATTTTAGATTCAGTAGCCACAATTTCTGTGGACCAGGAGGCTGGGACTGTTGCTGTGGCTTATCAACCTCCTACTGGACAAGGTCTTAAGCTCTTCAGCTTTATTTATGTTCTTTATCTTTGAAAGAATATGCTTAAGCTTCAAATATCTGTGCTGTACTGAACCAAGTCTATTTGTTTATATAGGGAAAAGGCGAAATCAGAGGAAGAGAGGTCTGAAATCTGACATCTGATATTCTGTCATCTTTTACATTATCAACACAAAGTATTAATTTAATTGTTGTGCGGGTATTCCTGATATTATTGTTTTAATTAATTTCCATATGGATTGAATGCATAGTGTTCATACTGTAGATAAGCAAGTTTTCAAGTATTAAGTATTTTCCAAGGCTACAATTGCATTTGGATTATTATTTATCATTTCTCTTATGTTGTACAGTGAGAACAAAAGATTGCCCCCACAACAATCGGGATGTGCACCCATACCGTGGGATAATACGGACAAGCAGAGAAAGGTAGGATTGGAGAGGTAGTTAGATTGTGTTATCTGATATGATGTCTTCCCTACAGAAAATACATCTTGGCTAGCATGTTTTGAAACTGGTTTGGAGGATATGCATAGTAAAACTAGGGGTTGTAAGCTCATTTATGGCTATTTCGGGGAGGAGCATGTGCGCACAATCTTCCGGTGACTGGGATTTATAAAGTGAATTTTGTGCAGGTTCTGGTGTACGAACGGTTTTATAAGTCTAAAAAAATTTTTGTGAATGCCATTTTTGCCTTTCGGCCACACATACACTTTTATTAAGGATCCTACACACACAGTTTTATAAATGAGGCCCCACGAACCTATCCATTGGGATATTTGTTTTCTGCTTTAACCAATCGCTACTTGGTCGTATGTTACATGCTGGAACGCACCATTTCTCTTTCAGCCCACTCTAGCTTAGACCATCCAGCAACCAGCATAATTTTTCTGCAAGGTTTAAACTACAGCTAACTTCATATAAAACTGTGAAAAGGTATTTGATTAAAAAATTAGAAGTTGTCCTGCATCACGGGGTGTCAGTAACTGAGTGCTAGTGCTCCTTCTTGGGCACACTACTCAAGGCCCAAGACACTTTATAAGCAACATGCCACTGAACCATGTTCAAGTTACTTAGCATCATAAATTAAATTAAAGTGTACCTTAATAGGTGGGACCTGCAACATCTGCTTAGATGTCAACAAAGCTAACCACTGTATCTGTTATAATGCAGTGCAGGAAGCAGGATCCAAATGCAGCAGTTTTTTATTAAATAAACTAGAACAATGACTAAGACTAAGAATAAACTTGAACTATGACAAAGGCTAAGACTCCAGAACAAAACCGACAACATGCAACAGAACAACATACAGAACACACAAAGACTGAACTAGCCGCATGGCTTAAATACAAAGGCAAACAAGCTAAACGAGATAATGAGGGGAGTGGCTAATCAGAGACACCTAGTAAGACTAATAGACATAACGGGAACTGCTAAACATGGAAAAAGACGGGAACACAGACAAGGAAACATGACAGAACAAATAGTGCCAATTGGCTTTATGCCCAGCTGCACTACTTCCTGAACTTCAGCCAGCTCCTTGTTTCCTGTCTCCCATTATTGGCCAAATTGATTAATTCAGGTGTGCCTGACCTCAGTAGTCATGGCAACAATAATCAGACACCTGAATTAATCAAGCTTGGCCAATAATGGCAGACAGGAAACAAGAAGCTGGCTGATCAGGAAGTAGTGCAGCTTGGCATAAACCCAATTGTATCACCAGGGAATTCTTAGTTGTCCCTTGGATAAAATTTGCCCTTGATCCATGTCTCTAAATATTTATTTTTAAATGCCTAGAAATATCCTTTAAAGGTCCTTATACAGTATTTGATGTGGAGAAAGGAACCCTCTTCCCTGTTAACTACATGATGTTTGCTATCCTGACAGACTATTGCCTGCAAGTAATCAGAATATGGACCTGATTGTTGTTCTGGGAAATATTCTCGTTCCTATTATCTTTACCGGTAGTCGTGGAAGACTGGTTAAAAAAAAAACTGGTTAAAAAACGACCACTGCTCAGAAAGACAAAGGACCTTGCTGGAAATGAACATTTGACCTCCCCCTCATACAGTCTCACCTAATCTGCATTTCATTCTCTCTCAAGAAACATATGGTTATAATGTGAATGATTATCATTGAGTATTACGTTTAGTATCATTTAAAATGTCTCAGAGTGAATGGTACAAATGTCTCATTTCCAAATAAGTACAACAAAATGTAATAAGGTTTTTAGAAGTTTTTAGAAAACTGGCACACAAAGGAAGATGGCAAAGGTTTTATTAGATAAATTATTGAAAAGCACACTAAATTGGGTTAGAAATTGTTTGTGTAGGGAACCCTTTTATTGGTGCATTCTCTATAACAATCATGCATTAGAGAACTCGAAAACTAGATGTCACATCTCGAGGGGTTTTCCTCTTACAATAATTACTGAAATTATTTGAAAACTGATCAAATGTCAATCCAAATCATTCCTTTTAAGTTTACATTGTAAATCTGTATCCAATATTTCATGTTACACATTTTCATGTTTTTTTTTTTTTTGTTTTTTTTTTGTCTTCCACAGGGGAAGACCGAACTCCTGTACGACTGGATGCCCTGCGATCTATGGTATGGTACCCTTGCTTGGACAGTTCACCCTTAGGCTACGTTCACACTGCAGGGGCTCAATTGACCTTATGCACAGCTGCACTACTTCCTGAACTTCAGCCAGCTCCTTGTTTCCAGTCTGCCATTATTGGCCAAACTTGATTAATTCAGGTGTGCCTGATTATTGTTGCCATGACTACTGAGGTCAAGCACACCTGAATTAATCAATTTGTCGAATAATGGCAGACAGGAAACAAGGAGCTGGCTGAAGTTCAGGAAGTAGTGCAGCTGGGCTTATAAAAAAATAAAAATAAAAAATTTGCAAGGCCATTCACATTTCCAATTAATTGCGACCTTTTGTGTAGTTAATTGCATATCTCCTGTGTAAACGTGAAATGACCCAGAATTGACCCGCATGCACAGAAGAGTACTTGTTTGCAGAAGTTCTGATAAGAGCCCTCGAGTTTGGCCTGAATAGAGCTGTCCCCCCAAATATTAATTAAATCATAAACCTCGCTTTACTTCCATTGACTAGTCTCAGCATCGTCCCCTATAGTTGTTGTTTATCTTCTTATTCCCGCCTACTTGAAAGCACAATTATGACGTTTGTCGCGTATCAATGACGTGCGGGTCGGATACATGTGACCGGGCCGTTCAGACTGAAGTCGCATTTCAAAAGATTGGATACATATCGGATTTGGACCACATACCCTATTGGCCTGGGTCGCATTTGAAAAGATCGGATCTGTGTCGTTCAGACTGTCATGAAAAGATTAGATACAGGTCACATAGGGTCAAAAAAATCCGAATTGGTCCCTTTCAGCCTGCAGTGTGAACGTAGCCTTAGTATACCACATTTTTTACATTGCAATGCACAAAACAAACCTTCCAGCAACTTCAAAGACAACACGATGCATGGCAAGCAACTAAACCAGTTGGTTAGAACCACTGTGTTTGACAGATGACATTGAGCCAAAAATTAAAAAAAAAGGAAAATAAACATGTCTCAAGTGTATTTTGACATTGTAGATTCAAAGGGAACTGCTGAATAAGAACAATTGACTTATAGCCAATTGATAGTTGTAATGGATATACCTAAAGTTTGCCACACCCTTGACTATTCATTACCAACCCTACTATCACTGAGTGCTACATTGGCTTTAAGCGAGGCCAGACAAGATTGCATTATAAAAATTCAGTTTTTAAGTCTTTGCAATCTACTTTATACTACTGTGTACTCTATGTACAACTATCTTAATTTGATTAGGTTATGAATTAACAGTTGTAAATGGTGTTGTCTAGAATTTTTTCTTTGTTTATTAAAAAACTCTAGGTGCTATTTTCAAGCCTATGGTTAATCTTAAAGGACAACGCTGGTGCAAAATGAAGTTTTGGTCTACTTACACATTTGGTACATAGTCACCGTTGTCTGAGATTTGTTTTCATGATTATCGAATGTAAAGAGTTTTATCTCTAAAAATTGTTTAGCTTATAATGCTAGTATATGGGGCATATGGAGTAATGAAAATAAAAATCGCTAGTTTATACCACTAACAAGGTTCAAAATAGCCCCACACTAACACAGTAACATAATGAGGGTCCATACATGCAAAACGAAACATTGAGAACGTAAGTGTACAGAGCGTTTAATAAGAAGAAACTTTGTAAAGACAGTCCACTTCGTGTATACAGGCAGCAGCCATCTTTGGAAAACAGTCTCGAGCAGTCGAACCATGAACGCTGAGCCAAGTTTTGGCTCGTTCACATCTCACCGGCGCATTTGGCTCGGTGTTCGTGGTTCGATTGTCAAGACTGTTTTCCAAAGATGGCTCCTGTCTGTATACACAAAGTGAACTGTCTTTATAAAGTATCTTCTTATTCTCTTCTATTCTCAAATTCTAGTTCTCAATGCTTCGTTTTGCATATAGGGACCCTGATTATGCTACCGTGTTAGTGTGGGGCTATTTTGAGCCTTGTAAGTGGTATTAACTAGTGTTTTTTTTTATTTTCATTACTCTAAGCCCTATAAACTAGCATTATAAGCTAAACAGTTTTTAAAGATACAACTCTTTACATTTGCTAATCATGAAAACAAATCTCAGGGAACGGTTGACTATGTACCAATGTGTAATTAATTTTGCGCCGGAGTTGTCCTTTAACATCACTCCTATTGAATACCTTGTCTTTCATCTTAATTACTGTTCTCTATTATTGTGTAATCGTGTAGTGTAGATGTTACAGCATTGAATGTTAAGTCATTATTCATACCTTTTTCACTAACCATTTATCTCTTGTATTTTTTAGCGGGAAAACCTGGCCTCCAACCTGGCAGATGGCTTGATACTCACTCCAGTTTTATTTTGTTTCTGTCATAATACCTACACAAAAGTTAAATCCAAATTGATCCTTGGCTAGATTGTTTTTTATGATATTTTGTTCATTTTTTTTGGTAGGTTTGTATTGTTTTAATAAAGATTTGTATTTACTAAGCTTTTCCGTGTCATGTCTAACAGACATCACTCCCACTCATGTGACCTAGCAGAGATCTTTGTGTAGTAATTTTAATAATAGGATGTACATGAAGACTTGAATAAATATACTAAGCTTTTCTTTTAGTAGGCATCATACTAACAGCATTTGGGCTTGTTGGTATGAAGGACTGGGGACATTTGTATTACACATGACAGTTTTTTTTCTAATCTCTTGTATGTTGACTGTTATTATTGGGAATCCATTTCATTTGATTCCTTCCTCCATCTGTCAAAGACTGGTACACACTATATAACGTCCCGTTCAAGTCGCACACCAGTCTTCATTTGTTGTACCAATGGTTACATTGCAGAAGAGTTTGTGCTGTTAAGTAACAAATGTTTACTTTGGTCTCTAAAATGGGAACTTGGGGCCCGGGTGTGTTGCCAGGTAAAAAAAGGACACTGCAGCCAGGCTGTGGGCAGTTGACGGACAGTAACTTGGGGCCCTATCTTGCACCCAGCGCAATTGACTTTGTACAGCATGTATCATTCCTATTTTGCACACAGCAGACTTTTCCCTCCACAGACGCAAACATTCCCTGGAGCTAATTTACAGGTTTAGAAAACAATCACGCCACTCAACAGGAAAAGCCTAGTCTAAAGTCAGTGGCGAGTTGCGCATGTTATTCATGCTATTTTAAGGGCACCTGGTTGGCCATAATCAATGTAGCGTGTGCACAACGAGCATACACTTTGCTTTTCTCATGTACACACAGATGCAGCAGTTTTCATTTTTTATAAAACCATGAACATTTTTACAAGGAAACATTCACAAATGAGGGGAATCATTGTTGTGTCCATGAAGATGTGAAAAACAGGCATAAATCTAGCTTACACATTCATCCAAATTTTTATACGCCTGTTTGAACAAAGCTAATTTGGGTGGGTTGCTATGGGAGATGGGCCCCATACAATGCCACGTGTTTTTCCAGCCCTGACGAGAACGTTGCTCTCCTCGCTTGTGAAGTGCTCCTTGCACACGCATGGAAAATCCTCCAATATAATAATTGGAAAGCGCACCTGCTCCTAAAGGGATAGTGAGATGTCGCTCTGATCTGGTTTATTTCATGTTAGGCCCAAACCACACCTATGAACAATGTAGCTACTTCATTTTAGATTTGCGTTGCACCCAAGAATCCCGTTGGTAGGCTATAATAGCAACAGCACCCAAGGTCCGGCCACAAAGTTACTGTTTCATGTTTTTATGTTTTAGATGTTAAAATAGGGCTCTTTCTTTGTCTCTCAAACATGGTTCAAGTTATGTATGAAATGGGGCTCAGCTCAATAACAGTCAGTCACTGTTGAATTGCAATGACTTTAAACAACAAAGCAAAATGCTCCAGGTCAAGGGATGAAATGCCATACAGTAATCTAAGACAAAGCAGGCTGTTGTATACAATGAATCTTCATATTAATTCCTAATATAATACACTACAGTACGTGCTAGAGGTGAATACACTCTAGATGTGATTAATATGGATTCTGTCCTCCATTAATTTTTTTTCAATTGGGATGTTTGCTAATGCCAGCCATAATGGGCAGAATGAATCTGCCTTATGTACAGTGTATCCTCTACAGGTTCTTTTTCATCCTTCCTCCAGTGTCCTCACTGTCCCATCAGTTTCCTCATCATTGTGGTAGTTATACTGTAACTGGCTAGTCTACTGTATTTCTAAGTCACATGTATAATGTCCTTTTCCCTCTTGATGTTCAGCAGACCATCTTTATAGAAATCACTAACTAGACTTAGACAAATGTACACTTTAACATGGGTAGAGTAAATGCTGACAAAATACTGAATTTGTCCTTGCATGATAGTGATTAAGCTGATGTGTATCCAGGGGAGGGCTGGGTCAAAATAATATACAATGAAATAAGACTTAATTAGGGGGCAGGAGGATTACAACAAGAAGACTTTTGTGTCAATCCTTTCTAATTTCCATCAAGTGTGACTGTCTGTCATTCCTTCCATACCAGGTAGTGATGAATAAGATATATGGCATTATAGAAGAGTTTGTTTACACATAACATGTCCAGATCATGTCTGATTAATGTGTTGTTATGTTAATGTTAATATGATGTTAATATCCCATTTCAATTAATTCATTATGCCTTATGTGAGACGCCATAAATGTAAAAATATCAGGGCTCAACTAATAACTGGGATTTGGCCTCCTCCTCCTCAGGATGAAATTTGCTGGTGGTACTTCATTCTACATCCCAATTATCCTCCATGGAGCACTGAGACTCATACTATATCTGATGGGACTGATGATGGGGGTATCATCTGCAAACTTGATCTTGGTCGTTTCTCCTCCAGCAGTAGGAGCAATAACTGTACTGTACTGCTGCTGGTGATTTGTACTACTGATCCTCGTGACCCGTCCTGCGCCACCCATGAACCCATGTCTTGTGCCACCTGTCCTATTCACTGTGCCACTGACTTGCTGTCCCATGCACTGACCTGCACAACTCATTTTGTTTTGTGACACTTGCCTACTCTCACATGGCACTCACTCAATATCCCATCTGATGTGCCTACTGTCCGTCATTAGTCACTGTCCAATGGGTTAGGTTTAGGATTAGGTTAAGGGTCAGGTTTTTAACATTTTGTAAGTCTCACGGGACATAGACTAGTGGTACAGGACAATAAGTGAGTGGGGCAGGACAGTGTACAGGACAGACGAGTGGCACGAGCCACCAGCAGCAGTATAATACAGTGTTTGCTCCTATTACCTCTCTACAGCCTTATGGTGGCCTATCTGTATTGATGTTTCCATATTGTTAAAATTGACCAATTTAATTATATGAAAGTATCAAGTGACACAGATCTATATTGCTGTTCATGACTTGCAGGCTGGAGAACAGATTGAGGATCTATCATGTTATATGCTAAGCTATGCACGCATAGGTGTTAATTGACTCCAAATGTAGCAGAGTAAACAGCCAGGTTGATGGCATTTTCCACAGCCTGGTAAGCAAACTGATAGGGATCCATGATTGATGATACAATAGTATGTAGCATGAATGCAGACCAAAAAGTCATTTTTTTTTTTGGTTTTTTTTATCCAAATCAAGTAAAATCAGAATCAAGTCAATAATTTTTTTTTTATCCAAATCAAGTAAAATCAGAATAAACATGGACTTGGAGCTTATCATAACTTTTAAAGACACATTCTACTTTCCATTTTCAGAAAAAAAGGGTGTCTGGCAGATATAGGCTTAGTCAATGAGGAGTTGGTCGGCTGGTAAATTGAGAAATGTCCAGGGATGAGAGATATGAGACTGTGAAAAGTGTGAGTGCTGGTGTTCTAACATGCAGCTTAATTATACTTTCAGACACTGGCTACGACCTTGTTGTCCTGTTTCCAACTCTGAACCTATCACCACTAATACTGAAATGATCACTTTTTTCATGTTAATTTAAATACTATCCTGCTTAAATACATTGGTTTTGAATATATGAAAAACAAGATTAATGGGTTTTTATCAAATCTCTGATCTGTCAAGTCAACACAGCGCGTTAAGTACTGCCAAGTGACACCAGGTCCCATGGACAATTTTTGACTTTTGATTTCACCAGTGCCACGTCTGCATCCTGAAGAGTTTTTATATTATGACAGTATAATGTAAAATGTAGATTTTGAATAAAGACTACAAGGCAATTATGTACTTTATGCACTTTTTACAATCACAAATTATTTACACTTTCAAATTCATTCAAGTTTATTGTAGCCATTTCCAGTTGAAGAAATCTATCTTTGTGTGCTCACATGTACCACAAAACACATCTGACACAAGAAAATTCAATAGAGCATAAATGAGCTCCCTATTGTCCTTTAAGTGCTAAAGTTGAGGTTGAAATGTCACAGTCCAGAATGCATAAAACAGTCCACCCAGAGGGCCAATCCATTCAGTCAATATTGCAATTATATTACACACTCATGATTGAAGTATATGAAGTTGCAGTGCAAAATAATTTCACAATTAACAACACCTAATGTTGATAACTGAATTATCATAGGGTTAGTGCATATTTACATGTCTGATAGCTTGGGGGTTAGCCTGCTAATAAAAGGTAGCCAGAGTCTGGCCATTCTGCAGCGATAAATTATTGCTTGCTGGAGGTTGTTGAAGACAAGCTGGAAATTGTTGAAGTTGAAAAAGAAAGGATCAGCAGATTTTAAAAACAAAACAGAGTGGTCTCCTTTCTAATCTTCTTCTGACTCTGGACTACTAAGGTTATATTCGTCATCAGTGTCCGATCTGCATTCTGTGTCCTGTATCTGGAGGTCATCAACTATAGCACTATACGTGCTCACAGCTTGTTGGCATAAACTCTCCAGTGCATAAGACCTCCGCATGAGGACACTTTTGAAACCAGCTGCAGCATCCTCTGACAAGTCACCAAAATCTGTAACATACATAAACATGGGAATTACTAATATTGTTCAAAAATTATAGCATGTAGAACCACATATGACATAAAAATGTTACTTGTTCTCAAATTCAATTGAACTCAAATTCATTGAAACTGTATGTTTAACATCCTATATACGGTACCCTTAAACGTCGGTTATATTGACGATCCTGGGACGTCATACAACTGACGCTTTACCTTTAATGTCGGTTAGGTGACGGGGTAGGTTTAGGATCCGGTAACGTCATCTAACCGATGTTTAAGGGTACCCTAAAAAGGCAGATGTTGACGTATGGTCAAAAGACGTCCCAAGACATCAGTTATATGACGTCTTGGGATGAGACTGCGCTGTAATAGCCAATCACAATTTACCTTTAATTTTCCGATTGGTTGATTTTGTGGCACACTTGTAACGCTCTTGCACGTTGAGCGAGCATGTCAAGAGTTGAGCGCGCACAGAATTAAGAGGTTGAGAGAGAGAGAGAGGGACTTGACAGGAGTGCAGAGAATAAGTTTGAGAGAGCACCTGTAAACAGAGTGAGAGGGGTTATTATTGCACGTGCATATGGCTAATAGCAAATACATTTATTGAGCACAGAATCATTTTTTTTTCTTTGCTCAAACAATTTTTTTTTTTTGCGATTGTTAATTTCTGTTCAAAATATAATGCATTGGGGGGGGGGGGGGGGGGGGGGCTAAACAAAGTGTGAGGGTGGAGCAGAGTCGTACAACTAATGTAGAAAACAATAAAACTTGTGGCTCTTTTCCACTGACTGGTACCAGATCCACTTGACTCTTTTGGTTCCACCTCTGTTGAAGTTCCAACAATGATGTGCAGATAGCTCTGTGGTCATTGTTATTGCTAGCATCATGTTAACGTTCTGAGCAGGTCCTCAACAGCAGCTTAGAGTTAGCGAGACAGGACAGCCGATAGAGTAAATATTGCTCCCCAAAAACATGTCTGTAATGCGATGATTTCAGAATACTGTTGATTTTATCTGTTCTGCTGTAGTGATTGCTGTTACAAACTTTTACAAAATGGTGATGCAAAGATAGTTCACTTCAGTATCGCTATAGCAACCGGTTCCATGAAATGGTACTTTTATGCAGTAGAAAATTAAACCAAAAATTTGAAACCAAACCAAGTAGTCATGTTGAGGTGAGTGGAACCAATACCATTCAATGGAAAAGGGACTATACATATGTTAGTGAGGAAAAAAAAAATCCAAATTTGACTTACAGCCCATTCTGATGTTCTCTTTCAGCTTCTCCACTCCCTTTATCTCCTTATGGAGAGATGTGATGTGCTGAGACATCTCCTTAACCAGGATGCTCTGCTCCTCCTCAAGAGACCGTTTTAACCTGAAGGAGTGACCTTTAGGTAGTGGGAATAGATGGAAATATGAAAAAGTGATTTAGTATTTACGATTAAGTTATAAACTAAAACATATGAGAGAGAGAGAGAGAGAGAGAGAGAGGGAGAGAGAGAGAGAGAGAGGGAGAGAGAGGGAGAGAGAGAGAGGGAGATTTTGCAGTATACAGACAGGTATACATTTTCAAGAACATGTCAGGACTACCACCATACCATCCTCACGTCTCTCCCAAGGCAGGATGTAGTCCTCTGTCGAATTTGAGCCCAACTCCTCATCAATTTTATCTTCTGCAATAGCATTGTACAGCTGGATCTTTTGTTTCATTTTTTTTTAATTCTCTTATTTTTCTTCTTTTTCTCTGTCTTGTCTGGTTGCTATCTGCAAAGCGAAATAAGAAAACTATCAGGAAAACTGTTTTTGTTTGTTTGCAATGTGCCATTTGAATATCAGTCAACCAACCATGCTGACGATAGAGTTCCTGCTTCTTGCGTAGCAGAGCCACTATGATGCTCTCTATCTCAGCCCTGAGATCCTCTGTTGCTCCCTGTTCTGCTGTGCTCCCTGGCTCTTAATAGGAAACACAATTATTTCAGAAATTGTTTAATTTAAAAATGTCTGATCACCTTAAGTAGTTAATATTTGAATAAACTAATTAACAGATGTGATTTACCTGTGACTGTCCACTGCTGAACATCACACACCCACTGCTGTGCTGTTTGTTCAGTGATGTCATTCTTCTGGCGGAAATCACTGAAGCTGGCAACTTCCAGCTTTACCTTCTCGGAAATCTTTAAATCACACAAAAATAAAAAATACCATACAAGCTTTCAGACAATACCGAGATCAAATTGAAATTCCATAACCTACAGTTTATAAATTAATAGATGAATGAGCTTATTACAGATGGATAGACGCCAGCTCTGCAGTTTGTTGTTAAAATGTATGTTGTGTCAGGCAAAAGGACCATTGGGAAATGCCCTTACTTTGATGTATCTGCAGGCTAAGACTTTATGAAGGTTCTCTGTCTTTTTTCTGTTCCACCCCATGGCCTGTTGCGTAAGCATATTCTCTCTCCCTGATTACAAAAAAATATGCATGCATGATTGGATCAGTTTACATGAGAAAGACCATTGCAGTTAGACATGACCAAACACAAAAATTACTTTAGTGCAAGGATAACATGAAAATTACATTTTAGAAGTCAGAAATACCTCATCATAGTGTATGGTTTGTATTGTGTCATACCAACCTGCCTTTGTCATGTACTTTGTGACAAGAGCTGCCCTGGATAGAAAGCTGTTTACCTAGATAAACAATACAGAAATTAATGTATTCCTATATAACATAAAAAAAAAAATGTATGTATATGTGAACATGTAGCCATACTGTTTTATTGTTTGTCTTATTGTTTAACTAATATCTTATCAGATAATGCAGATAATGAATTTGCAGATAATGAATTTCCCTAACATGATCAAATGAGTGTATATAATTAAATAGTGAAGCTCAGAGGGAACAAAGCTTGAAATAGTGATGCATCATGCATAAAACACCACTGCTCACTTCACTTTTTTATTTCAACAAAATATGTGTTGCAACTACAGTTCAGATCGTGCTCTGATGGTCATTCGAGCAAGCATAGATCTTTGTTTGGTACCCTGATGTACTTTATCCTTCACACACTGCTTAAATGTATCAGTAAAATCTCCTATATCTACATAGTTACAATAATGTCTGTAATAACATACTTGCTCAACTTCCTCTCCAACAGTGTTCCCTGCTCCATCCTGATTCATACCGCCCCATCTCACCTGCAACAGTGTTGGATTAATTTCATACCATAACTTTAAATAATGTCATTTATTATGTGCACATTCAAATCTTTTTCACTTTAAAGGTGTCATATTTTATCTGCATAATATACTACACAAGATATACTAATCACAGACTTACAACTTAGTATATTACTACTAATAACAATTTAAAATAATAAAAAACAATCATTGCACGACTTCTAGCACTAGCTGCCTGCTGGCTACTGTTGCATCTAAATTTCAGTAATTTGAGGTACCTCGCATTTTGCTGTATGAGCTTTGGCATGCATCACACTAAGAAATGGCCTCATTTCCATCAGTGGTTGAAGATCGGATGATTCTTCAGTCGCTTTGCTTAGGTATGGCTGCCAGTACCTAAAAAGAAGCACAGCATTAGTAGGCATTAACTAATACTTTGCCTGGCCATCAATATAAAATGACTGAAAAAAAAAAACAGGCACTTGCCATTTAATGTACAGTAGGTTGACCAAGTTTCAATATGAAAGAGAAAAATTACCTGCAGACAACATCCATGCAGAAGAAAGTGACATTGGCCCTCTCTGACAATTGTTTCTGTAAAAACATTGGGTCGGCAAAGACCTCGCCACGGTAGTGGTCCAGTCCACGCAGCAATATCCCGTGTCTGATGCACAAGAGGACAATATTTTTAATGATCTGTTTACACAATAAGACCTGTGGAAAACAGAGCTAATCAAAAACCTCTATTCAAAGCTTAAATCCATTTGCACATACGCACGCACACAAACACTCATCCCCATCAATCCTCAATCGCAAACACTCATCCCCATCAAGTAATTTATTTTAAAAATAAATAAAGTGATGAAGCCAATCAGTATATGGGGATGATTGGGAGGCCATGATGGACAGAGGCCAAGGAGCAAATTTGACCAGGATGTCGGCATTACACCCGACTCTTTTTGAAGGACAACCTGGGATTTTTAATGACCACAGAGTCAGGACCTCAGTTTAACATCTCATCTGAAGGACGGAAAGGACTTTACTTCCCATTAGGAAATACCTGACTCTGAACCTGACTCTGATGCATTTATCCACAATTGAGTTTCCACAGGGTGTGACAAGTGCAAGTACAATTGCATACTTCTGATCTACCCACATACCTGCAGACTGCCACTTGTATGCCCTCTTCATCTATTTTGGACGATGATTTTTTTGACATCTCCTTACTTGCCCTGAACCTTGAAACGCCACATGTTCCACTGTTATCTGCCTGTAAAGTTAGATATCACTCATCTTAACAAATAGAAAACAGAAAAGACAAACAAACAAACATAAACAATAGATATACTGTCTTAATATGCAGTATTAGACATACTCTTGTCATGCTGCTGCCTCTGATGCTGGACAATAAAAGTCATTTACTTCACACATCACATCTTCTGTATGTTTGCAAAAACAATATTCGAAAAAACTTTTCTGGAACGTATCTGCACAGACATTCCCTGGCTATGACATAAAAAATTTTTAGTGTTTACAGAAAATAAATATCACAATATTAGATACATTAATATGATTATGTGTTACAATGATTCAAGCAGATTTACCCTTCCAGCCTGAACAGAACGGTGCTCCAGTAGCTTTAAAAAGGCATGCCTTGACATCGAAGGAGCCGAAACTTTAATGTGAGCAAAAGCGTCGAAGACGTCAAACCTATATAGTGCATTTTTGGTTGACATCTCTTTCAGCGGACAGTTTAGCATCAAGCAGCACTGGCCTTGCTGCTTTTGCCCTTGTATCAGCGTGTAGCTGCCGCTGTGCCCATGCTGTTTTTTTTCAGCTGCCACATTAACCTCAACTGAGTCAAGCGTGTCCCTCAGCTATTGAAGACGTGTATCTAAAAAAAATAAATGAAAATAAATAACTGTTAAACAACCCTTCGATTGAGTGAAGGCACAATAGGTAAAATTGACTGAATGGTACAACAATAATTATTAAAATCTGACATTGACCAAGCCATACATGACAGTGTCCATTCAATGTTGGTTTAATGTACTGTATATGGATTTGATCATGGTATCACGAACCATTGTATCACAATGGTTTCACAAAACGTGTAATATGCTTCCGATAATAGACCAGTTTGAAATGAAGAGTAGGAGTGTCTATCACTCCCCAAAATAGGAAAAAATTTCTAAAAGCGAGCTATGCAAAAGCAATGAGTGCAGAATTGTAAAAATTTATAATATAATGCACATTCTTTCTACAACAACAAAATACAAATACAAACACAAACCACTTTTAATGTAGTTACGTGGAGAAGAAGTGTGAGACATCAACAACAATGAATCGAGGAAAAGTTTACAGGGTCATTAGAAAAGTTGTTGATATGGAGGGATAGGAAATGTTATAGGGATTATACAGACATACTGACCAAGACTTGCAGTCATCTCTTCTTCGATGTGAGGGACTTCCTCAGACACTGTGATCACTTGAACTTCAGAAGCTGTAAAGGCCAATGCAATAGGTTATCTATTCTATCAGGGTCTTACTGTAAAGCATCATATATTTCACCCCAGAAAATTCACAAAATTCCATCATACATCTCACCAGCATTTAGATATTAGATAATAATCATTATTAAACTATAACAGTGTAATAAACAACGAACCTAATGCACAACGTTTTTTGTTTTTTTTGACGTTTCTTACGTCTGTTACTTGTGGCCGCTGCGCTTGCGACTGCTTTCCCTCTCTTAGTCCTCTTTCTTTTTTGAGGGACATGGCTTCCCATTGCAGCCTATATGAAAATAAAATATTAATGTTTTCTAATAGAATATCAGACTTATGGTTATGTTTGGACTTTGGACGCAAAGTAACTAACATTAAAAAAACACAAAACTAAAACTACAAGACATAAAATACTACACTACTCCAATGTCCATTAAATGTCAAGAACATCAACAGCAACTACAACAAACAATCTGTAATACCAATAGTTATTTGACATAGATATGGGTGTAAAGTTGTCAAAATTTTCAGCAGCCATATGCCATCTGACCTCACTAGGATCTTCGAAGACTGCTGGGTGGTTTTCCGACATGGTGCATGCACAGATACAATACAAAAATACAGACAATAGACAAACAGTACAAATATGAAGATGAGTGTGTGCGTGCGTGCGTGTTTGTGTGAGTGAGAGAGAGAGAGAGAGAGTGTGTGTGTGTGTGTGTGTGTGTGTGAGAGAGAGAGACTAGAGAGAAACAGTGAGAGAGAGATTGAAAGAGTGGCTCTTAAAAGTGCCTTTGTTTTCTATATAAAACTGAAATAGAGACAGAGAAATGGAGATAAGATGCAAATAATCTGTAGAACAGACAAGAAAGCATAATTAGATGCATCTCTGAGAAAAAAAAATTAATGTCTACATTAATGCGAGACACTAAAGGTGAATAGGGTAAAATTTTTAAAATAAATGAATCTATTACCATGATCACCATGAACCTTCCTCAGTTGATTAATTACACAAGTATATAAAAACAATGTATTATAAGTTTTTGAAATTTGTATGTTTAATTATGCAAAATAGGAAATATCTCATTAAATATGCACAATTTTGCATATATATTTTCGGTAACAAATCTGAACACATGATAAATCCAGGTGGAAAATTATTTTTTCATTTAGTTTACACAAGATGGAAAAAGAATATCAGATGGATTTCAGGATAGGGCCTAACGTTAACGTTATATGCTTTCATCTCACTTTTCATCAAAAACAAACGATTTTCACTATATTTCTTTGGTGTACATGGTGCTACAGTACAGAGGATGATATGTTGGTAACGTTACTGGAGAATGACAAAAAAAATAATTTTGAGAAAACGTCTTTTAAATATTTCTTAAAATGCATACTTTTTTTTAGAGAAAAACAACTAACGTTAGCAGCTAACTTTATTTACAGACACGATATCATGTCAAATATTTAGCAATGAACAATAGCCTACAAGCGATCTAAAACGCATTAAAACTTATATTTCAACATTTATATTTAGTAAATAAGTAGCAGGTCTGAGATACATACCGATTGGTAGAGGGGATCCTCGCAATGACGGAAAAACCGCGAAAGTGCCGTGGGGTCGCCGCCATGGCAACACGTCCGATTTAACATTAATTTATTATAAGTCTTTATCATTTTTTTCGTTGTCTGTATATGCCTATCTGTCAATTGAGTAAATTAAAGTAAAAAAAAAAAAAGTAAATTAGTCCAAATATTATTTACACCAGGCTGATGGATGGGGAGTTTGATTGATCGAGCCTGCCAGTTATCCGTGTGTCCATCACGGATTCAGAATTTGACAATGTGGAAAACTGTTATACACAAAATGATCAGGGGAGATAATATGTTCACAGTTTAATGAGGCTACATTTCATCCCGAACAGACAACTCGAATAGCCTAAAGTGTCAAAATCAGCAATAGGCAATCTCCAGTGAAGGTGAAACAATCTGTGGCGACCACCGAATATTCCGTGGTACGGTCACGGAAGAAACCCGTGGTCCCATCACGGAAGAATCCGTGGTGCCATCACAGAATTTGTCAATAAGCAAAAGGCTGTACAAACTGCAGGGGATAAGAAGTTCACAGTTTAATTAGACTACATGCATCACAAACACGGACAACTTGAATAGCCTAAAGTGTCAAAACCAGCAGCAATATCGCCCAGTAAAGGTGAAACAATCTGTGGCGACCACCGAATATTCCGTGGTACGGTCACGGAAGAAACCCGTGGTGCGATCACGGAATTTGTCAATAAGCAAAATGCTATAGAAACTGGTCAGGGGAGATAAAAAGTTCACAGTTTAATTAGACTACATGCATCACAAACCCAGACAACTTGAATAGCCAACCTAAAGTATCAAACTCAGCAGCAATATCGTCCAGTAAAGGTGTGGCGACCACCGAATATTCCGTGGTACGGTCACGGAAGAAACCCGTGGGCCCATCACGGAAGAATCCGTGGTGCCATCACAGAATTTGTCAAAAAGCAAAAGCTAGAAACTGGTCAGATAAGGAGTTCACAGTTTAATTAGACTACATGCATCACAAACACGGACAACTTGAATAGCCTAAAGTGTCAAAATCAGCAATAGGCAACCTCGTCCAGTGAAAGTGAAACAATCTGTGGCGACCACCGAATATTCCGTGGTACGGTCACGGAAGAAACCCGTGGTCCCATCACGGAAGAATCCGTGGTGCCATCACAGAATTTGTCAATAAGCAAAAGGCTGTACAAACTGCAGGGGATAAGAAGTTCACAGTTTAATTAGACTACATGCATCACAAACACGGACAACTTGAATAGCCTAAAGTGTCAAAACCAGCAGCAATATCGCCCAGTAAAGGTGAAACAATCTGTGGCGGCACCGAATATTCCGTGGTACGGTCACGGAAGAAACCCGTGGTCCCATCATTTGTCAATAAGCAAAATGCTATAACTGGTCAGGGAAGATACAAAAGTTCACAGTTTAATTAGACTACATGCATCACAAACCCAGACAGCTTGAATAGCCAACCTAAAGTATCAAAATCAGCAGCAATATCGTCCAGTAACGGTGAACCAATCTGTGGCGACCACCGAATATTCCGTGGTACGGTCACGGAATTCAGGGTGACCAGACGTTATCCTAGCGATCAAACGACGACAGAACAATGCAATATCAAGTTAAAATCAAATATGTAAAGTAAAGTACTTTAAGTAAATTCAGAATATATCTTTCCAGATTATAAAACGACGTCAATTGGGGGAGCGCGCAGGTATTGTAACAGCCCGTGTGTAGACCACGGATGCTGCCTGTCATTGACTTACATAGGCATCAATTCCGTGGGCACATCACGGATTTTTTGGCAAATCCGTGACACTGCAACGGATTTTGAGTTAAGAGTCCGTGTTCATTTCACGGAATTCTGTGAGATCAGGTTGAGATGTACGCCATATTGAGATAACAACCTGATCTCACAGAATTCCGTGAAATGAACACGGACTCTTAACTCAAAATCCGTTGCAGTGTCACGGATTTGCCAAAAAATCCGTGATGTGCCCACGGAATTGATGCCTATGTAAGTCAATGACAGGCAGCATCCGTGGTCTACACACGGGCTGTTACAATACCTGCGCGCTCCCCCAATTGACGTCGTTTTATAATCTGGAAAGATATATTCTGAATTTACTTAAAGTACTTTACTTTACATATTTGATTTTAACTTGATATTGCATTGTTCTGTCGTCGTTTGATCGCTAGGATAACG
Source organism: Pimephales promelas (assembly GCF_988280905.1). Lineage (NCBI taxonomy): Eukaryota > Metazoa > Chordata > Actinopteri > Cypriniformes > Leuciscidae > Pimephales > Pimephales promelas. The sequence continues at coordinate 13,729,203 of NC_142776.1, read as the reverse complement.
TCTGGTCACCCTGAATTCCGTGACCGTACCACGGAATATTCGGTGGTCGCCACAGATTGGTTCACCGTTACTGGACGATATTGCTGCTGATTTTGATACTTTAGGTTGGCTATTCAAGCTGTCTGGGTTTGTGATGCATGTAGTCTAATTAAACTGTGAACTTTTGTATCTTCCCTGACCAGTTATAGCATTTTGCTTATTGACAAATGATGGGACCACGGGTTTCTTCCGTGACCGTACCACGGAATATTCGGTGCCGCCACAGATTGTTTCACCTTTACTGGGCGATATTGCTGCTGGTTTTGACACTTTAGGCTATTCAAGTTGTCCGTGTTTGTGATGCATGTAGTCTAATTAAACTGTGAACTTCTTATCCCCTGCAGTTTGTACAGCCTTTTGCTTATTGACAAATTCTGTGATGGCACCACGGATTCTTCCGTGATGGGACCACGGGTTTCTTCCGTGACCGTACCACGGAATATTCGGTGGTCGCCACAGATTGTTTCACTTTCACTGGACGAGGTTGCCTATTGCTGATTTTGACACTTTAGGCTATTCAAGTTGTCCGTGTTTGTGATGCATGTAGTCTAATTAAACTGTGAACTCCTTATCTGACCAGTTTCTAGCTTTTGCTTTTTGACAAATTCTGTGATGGCACCACGGATTCTTCCGTGATGGGCCCACGGGTTTCTTCCGTGACCGTACCACGGAATATTCGGTGGTCGCCACACCTTTACTGGACGATATTGCTGCTGAGTTTGATACTTTAGGTTGGCTATTCAAGTTGTCTGGGTTTGTGATGCATGTAGTCTAATTAAACTGTGAACTTTTTATCTCCCCTGACCAGTTTCTATAGCATTTTGCTTATTGACAAATTCCGTGATCGCACCACGGGTTTCTTCCGTGACCGTACCACGGAATATTCGGTGGTCGCCACAGATTGTTTCACCTTTACTGGGCGATATTGCTGCTGGTTTTGACACTTTAGGCTATTCAAGTTGTCCGTGTTTGTGATGCATGTAGTCTAATTAAACTGTGAACTTCTTATCCCCTGCAGTTTGTACAGCCTTTTGCTTATTGACAAATTCTGTGATGGCACCACGGATTCTTCCGTGATGGGACCACGGGTTTCTTCCGTGACCGTACCACGGAATATTCGGTGGTCGCCACAGATTGTTTCACCTTCACTGGAGATTGCCTATTGCTGATTTTGACACTTTAGGCTATTCGAGTTGTCTGTTCGGGATGAAATGTAGCCTCATTAAACTGTGAACATATTATCTCCCCTGATCATTTTGTGTATAACAGTTTTCCACATTGTCAAATTCTGAATCCGTGATGGACACACGGATAACTGGCAGGCTCGATCAATCAAACTCCCCATCCATCAGCCTGGTGTAAATAATATTTGGACTAATTTACTTTTTTTTTTTTTTACTTTAATTTACTCAATTGACAGATAGGCATATACAGACAACGAAAAAAATGATAAAGACTTATAATAAATTAATGTTAAATCGGACGTGTTGCCATGGCGGCGACCCCACGGCACTTTCGCGGTTTTTCCGTCATTGCGAGGATCCCCTCTACCAATCGGTATGTATCTCAGACCTGCTACTTATTTACTAAATATAAATGTTGAAATATAAGTTTTAATGCGTTTTAGATCGCTTGTAGGCTATTGTTCATTGCTAAATATTTGACATGATATCGTGTCTGTAAATAACGTTAGCTGCTAACGTTAGTTGTTTTTCTCTAAAAAAAAGTATGCATTTTAAGAAATATTTAAAAGACGTTTTCTCAAAATTATTTTTTTTGTCATTCTCCAGTAACGTTACCAACATATCATCCTCTGTACTGTAGCACCATGTACACCAAAGAAATATAGTGAAAATCGTTTGTTTTTGATGAAAAGTGAGATGAAAGCATATAACGTTAACGTTAGGCCCTATCCTGAAATCCATCTGATATTCTTTTTCCATCTTGTGTAAACTAAATGAAAAAATAATTTTCCACCTGGATTTATCATGTGTTCAGATTTGTTACCGAAAATATATATGCAAAATTGTGCATATTTAATGAGATATTTCCTATTTTGCATAATTAAACATACAAATTTCAAAAACTTATAATACATTGTTTTTATATACTTGTGTAATTAATCAACTGAGGAAGGTTCATGGTGATCATGGTAATAGATTCATTTATTTTAAAAATTTTACCCTATTCACCTTTAGTGTCTCACATTAATGTAGACATTAATTTTTTTTTCTCAGAGATGCATCTAATTATGCTTTCTTGTCTGTTCTACAGATTATTTGCATCTTATCTCCATTTCTCTGTCTCTATTTCAGTTTTATATAGAAAACAAAGGCACTTTTAAGAGCCACTCTTTCAATCTCTCTCTCACTGTTTCTCTCTAGTCTCTCTCTCTCACACACACACACACACACACACACACTCTCTCTCTCTCTCTCTCACTCACACAGACACGCACGCACGCACACACTCATCTTCATATTTGTACTGTTTGTCTATTGTCTGTATTTTTGTATTGTATCTGTGCATGCACCATGTCGGAAAACCACCCAGCAGTCTTCGAAGATCCTAGTGAGGTCAGATGGCATATGGCTGCTGAAAATTTTGACAACTTTACACCCATATCTATGTCAAATAACTATTGGTATTACAGATTGTTTGTTGTAGTTGCTGTTGATGTTCTTGACATTTAATGGACATTGGAGTAGTGTAGTATTTTATGTCTTGTAGTTTTAGTTTTGTGTTTTTTTAATGTTAGTTACTTTGCGTCCAAAGTCCAAACATAACCATAAGTCTGATATTCTATTAGAAAACATTAATATTTTATTTTCATATAGGCTGCAATGGGAAGCCATGTCCCTCAAAAAAGAAAGAGGACTAAGAGAGGGAAAGCAGTCGCAAGCGCAGCGGCCACAAGTAACAGACGTAAGAAACGTCAAAAAAAACAAAAAACGTTGTGCATTAGGTTCGTTGTTTATTACACTGTTATAGTTTAATAATGATTATTATCTAATATCTAAATGCTGGTGAGATGTATGATGGAATTTTGTGAATTTTCTGGGGTGAAATATATGATGCTTTACAGTAAGACCCTGATAGAATAGATAACCTATTGCATTGGCCTTTACAGCTTCTGAAGTTCAAGTGATCACAGTGTCTGAGGAAGTCCCTCACATCGAAGAAGAGATGACTGCAAGTCTTGGTCAGTATGTCTGTATAATCCCTATAACATTTCCTATCCCTCCATATCAACAACTTTTCTAATGACCCTGTAAACTTTTCCTCGATTCATTGTTGTTGATGTCTCACACTTCTTCTCCACGTAACTACATTAAAAGTGGTTTGTGTTTGTATTTGTATTTTGTTGTTGTAGAAAGAATGTGCATTATATTATAAATTTTTACAATTCTGCACTCATTGCTTTTGCATAGCTCGCTTTTAGAAATTTTTTCCTATTTTGGGGAGTGATAGACACTCCTACTCTTCATTTCAAACTGGTCTATTATCGGAAGCATATTACACGTTTTGTGAAACCATTGTGATACAATGGTTCGTGATACCATGATCAAATCCATATACAGTACATTAAACCAACATTGAATGGACACTGTCATGTATGGCTTGGTCAATGTCAGATTTTAATAATTATTGTTGTACCATTCAGTCAATTTTACCTATTGTGCCTTCACTCAATCGAAGGGTTGTTTAACAGTTATTTATTTTCATTTATTTTTTTTAGATACACGTCTTCAATAGCTGAGGGACACGCTTGACTCAGTTGAGGTTAATGTGGCAGCTGAAAAAAAACAGCATGGGCACAGCGGCAGCTACACGCTGATACAAGGGCAAAAGCAGCAAGGCCAGTGCTGCTTGATGCTAAACTGTCCGCTGAAAGAGATGTCAACCAAAAATGCACTATATAGGTTTGACGTCTTCGACGCTTTTGCTCACATTAAAGTTTCGGCTCCTTCGATGTCAAGGCATGCCTTTTTAAAGCTACTGGAGCACCGTTCTGTTCAGGCTGGAAGGGTAAATCTGCTTGAATCATTGTAACACATAATCATATTAATGTATCTAATATTGTGATATTTATTTTCTGTAAACACTAAAAATTTTTTATGTCATAGCCAGGGAATGTCTGTGCAGATACGTTCCAGAAAAGTTTTTTCGAATATTGTTTTTGCAAACATACAGAAGATGTGATGTGTGAAGTAAATGACTTTTATTGTCCAGCATCAGAGGCAGCAGCATGACAAGAGTATGTCTAATACTGCATATTAAGACAGTATATCTATTGTTTATGTTTGTTTGTTTGTCTTTTCTGTTTTCTATTTGTTAAGATGAGTGATATCTAACTTTACAGGCAGATAACAGTGGAACATGTGGCGTTTCAAGGTTCAGGGCAAGTAAGGAGATGTCAAAAAAATCATCGTCCAAAATAGATGAAGAGGGCATACAAGTGGCAGTCTGCAGGTATGTGGGTAGATCAGAAGTATGCAATTGTACTTGCACTTGTCACACCCTGTGGAAACTCAATTGTGGATAAATGCATCAGAGTCAGGTTCAGAGTCAGGTATTTCCTAATGGGAAGTAAAGTCCTTTCCGTCCTTCAGATGAGATGTTAAACTGAGGTCCTGACTCTGTGGTCATTAAAAATCCCAGGTTGTCCTTCAAAAAGAGTCGGGTGTAATGCCGACATCCTGGTCAAATTTGCTCCTTGGCCTCTGTCCATCATGGCCTCCCAATCATCCCCATATACTGATTGGCTTCATCACTTTATTTATTTTTAAAATAAATTACTTGATGGGGATGAGTGTTTGCGATTGAGGATTGATGGGGATGAGTGTTTGTGTGCGTGCGTATGTGCAAATGGATTTAAGCTTTGAATAGAGGTTTTTGATTAGCTCTGTTTTCCACAGGTCTTATTGTGTAAACAGATCATTAAAAATATTGTCCTCTTGTGCATCAGACACGGGATATTGCTGCGTGGACTGGACCACTACCGTGGCGAGGTCTTTGCCGACCCAATGTTTTTACAGAAACAATTGTCAGAGAGGGCCAATGTCACTTTCTTCTGCATGGATGTTGTCTGCAGGTAATTTTTCTCTTTCATATTGAAACTTGGTCAACCTACTGTACATTAAATGGCAAGTGCCTGTTTTTTTTTTTCAGTCATTTTATATTGATGGCCAGGCAAAGTATTAGTTAATGCCTACTAATGCTGTGCTTCTTTTTAGGTACTGGCAGCCATACCTAAGCAAAGCGACTGAAGAATCATCCGATCTTCAACCACTGATGGAAATGAGGCCATTTCTTAGTGTGATGCATGCCAAAGCTCATACAGCAAAATGCGAGGTACCTCAAATTACTGAAATTTAGATGCAACAGTAGCCAGCAGGCAGCTAGTGCTAGAAGTCGTGCAATGATTGTTTTTTATTATTTTAAATTGTTATTAGTAGTAATATACTAAGTTGTAAGTCTGTGATTAGTATATCTTGTGTAGTATATTATGCAGATAAAATATGACACCTTTAAAGTGAAAAAGATTTGAATGTGCACATAATAAATGACATTATTTAAAGTTATGGTATGAAATTAATCCAACACTGTTGCAGGTGAGATGGGGCGGTATGAATCAGGATGGAGCAGGGAACACTGTTGGAGAGGAAGTTGAGCAAGTATGTTATTACAGACATTATTGTAACTATGTAGATATAGGAGATTTTACTGATACATTTAAGCAGTGTGTGAAGGATAAAGTACATCAGGGTACCAAACAAAGATCTATGCTTGCTCGAATGACCATCAGAGCACGATCTGAACTGTAGTTGCAACACATATTTTGTTGAAATAAAAAAGTGAAGTGAGCAGTGGTGTTTTATGCATGATGCATCACTATTTCAAGCTTTGTTCCCTCTGAGCTTCACTATTTAATTATATACACTCATTTGATCATGTTAGGGAAATTCATTATCTGCAAATTCATTATCTGCATTATCTGATAAGATATTAGTTAAACAATAAGACAAACAATAAAACAGTATGGCTACATGTTCACATATACATACATTTTTTTTTTTATGTTATATAGGAATACATTAATTTCTGTATTGTTTATCTAGGTAAACAGCTTTCTATCCAGGGCAGCTCTTGTCACAAAGTACATGACAAAGGCAGGTTGGTATGACACAATACAAACCATACACTATGATGAGGTATTTCTGACTTCTAAAATGTAATTTTCATGTTATCCTTGCACTAAAGTAATTTTTGTGTTTGGTCATGTCTAACTGCAATGGTCTTTCTCATGTAAACTGATCCAATCATGCATGCATATTTTTTTGTAATCAGGGAGAGAGAATATGCTTACGCAACAGGCCATGGGGTGGAACAGAAAAAAGACAGAGAACCTTCATAAAGTCTTAGCCTGCAGATACATCAAAGTAAGGGCATTTCCCAATGGTCCTTTTGCCTGACACAACATACATTTTAACAACAAACTGCAGAGCTGGCGTCTATCCATCTGTAATAAGCTCATTCATCTATTAATTTATAAACTGTAGGTTATGGAATTTCAATTTGATCTCGGTATTGTCTGAAAGCTTGTATGGTATTTTTTATTTTTGTGTGATTTAAAGATTTCCGAGAAGGTAAAGCTGGAAGTTGCCAGCTTCAGTGATTTCCGCCAGAAGAATGACATCACTGAACAAACAGCACAGCAGTGGGTGTGTGATGTTCAGCAGTGGACAGTCACAGGTAAATCACATCTGTTAATTAGTTTATTCAAATATTAACTACTTAAGGTGATCAGACATTTTTAAATTAAACAATTTCTGAAATAATTGTGTTTCCTATTAAGAGCCAGGGAGCACAGCAGAACAGGGAGCAACAGAGGATCTCAGGGCTGAGATAGAGAGCATCATAGTGGCTCTGCTACGCAAGAAGCAGGAACTCTATCGTCAGCATGGTTGGTTGACTGATATTCAAATGGCACATTGCAAACAAACAAAAACAGTTTTCCTGATAGTTTTCTTATTTCGCTTTGCAGATAGCAACCAGACAAGACAGAGAAAAAGAAGAAAAATAAGAGAATTAAAAAAAAATGAAACAAAAGATCCAGCTGTACAATGCTATTGCAGAAGATAAAATTGATGAGGAGTTGGGCTCAAATTCGACAGAGGACTACATCCTGCCTTGGGAGAGACGTGAGGATGGTATGGTGGTAGTCCTGACATGTTCTTGAAAATGTATACCTGTCTGTATACTGCAAAATCTCCCTCTCTCTCTCTCCCTCTCTCTCCCTCTCTCTCTCTCTCTCTCCCTCTCTCTCTCTCTCTCTCTCTCTCTCTCATATGTTTTAGTTTATAACTTAATCGTAAATACTAAATCACTTTTTCATATTTCCATCTATTCCCACTACCTAAAGGTCACTCCTTCAGGTTAAAACGGTCTCTTGAGGAGGAGCAGAGCATCCTGGTTAAGGAGATGTCTCAGCACATCACATCTCTCCATAAGGAGATAAAGGGAGTGGAGAAGCTGAAAGAGAACATCAGAATGGGCTGTAAGTCAAATTTGGATTTTTTTTTCCTCACTAACATATGTATAGTCCCTTTTCCATTGAATGGTATTGGTTCCACTCACCTCAACATGACTCTACTTGGTTTGGTTTCAAATTTTTGGTTTAATTTTCTACTGCATAAAAGTACCATTTCATGGAACCGGTTGCTATAGCGATACTGAAGTGAACTATCTTTGCATCACCATTTTGTAAAAGTTTGTAACAGCAATCACTACAGCAGAACAGATAAAATCAACAGTATTCTGAAATCATCGCATTACAGACATGTTTTTGGGGAGCAATATTTACTCTATCGGCTGTCCTGTCTCGCTAACTCTAAGCTGCTGTTGAGGACCTGCTCAGAACGTTAACATGATGCTAGCAATAACAATGACCACAGAGCTATCTGCACATCATTGTTGGAACTTCAACAGAGGTGGAACCAAAAGAGTCAAGTGGATCTGGTACCAGTCAGTGGAAAAGAGCCACAAGTTTTATTGTTTTCTACATTAGTTGTACGACTCTGCTCCACCCTCACACTTTGTTTAGCCCCCCCCCCCCCCCCCCCCCCCAATGCATTATATTTTGAACAGAAATTAACAATCGCAAAAAAAAAAAATTGTTTGAGCAAAGAAAAAAAAATGATTCTGTGCTCAATAAATGTATTTGCTATTAGCCATATGCACGTGCAATAATAACCCCTCTCACTCTGTTTACAGGTGCTCTCTCAAACTTATTCTCTGCACTCCTGTCAAGTCCCTCTCTCTCTCTCTCAACCTCTTAATTCTGTGCGCGCTCAACTCTTGACATGCTCGCTCAACGTGCAAGAGCGTTACAAGTGTGCCACAAAATCAACCAATCGGAAAATTAAAGGTAAATTGTGATTGGCTATTACAGCGCAGTCTCATCCCAAGACGTCATATAACTGATGTCTTGGGACGTCTTTTGACCATACGTCAACATCTGCCTTTTTAGGGTACCCTTAAACATCGGTTAGATGACGTTACCGGATCCTAAACCTACCCCGTCACCTAACCGACATTAAAGGTAAAGCGTCAGTTGTATGACGTCCCAGGATCGTCAATATAACCGACGTTTAAGGGTACCGTATATAGGATGTTAAACATACAGTTTCAATGAATTTGAGTTCAATTGAATTTGAGAACAAGTAACATTTTTATGTCATATGTGGTTCTACATGCTATAATTTTTGAACAATATTAGTAATTCCCATGTTTATGTATGTTACAGATTTTGGTGACTTGTCAGAGGATGCTGCAGCTGGTTTCAAAAGTGTCCTCATGCGGAGGTCTTATGCACTGGAGAGTTTATGCCAACAAGCTGTGAGCACGTATAGTGCTATAGTTGATGACCTCCAGATACAGGACACAGAATGCAGATCGGACACTGATGACGAATATAACCTTAGTAGTCCAGAGTCAGAAGAAGATTAGAAAGGAGACCACTCTGTTTTGTTTTTAAAATCTGCTGATCCTTTCTTTTTCAACTTCAACAATTTCCAGCTTGTCTTCAACAACCTCCAGCAAGCAATAATTTATCGCTGCAGAATGGCCAGACTCTGGCTACCTTTTATTAGCAGGCTAACCCCCAAGCTATCAGACATGTAAATATGCACTAACCCTATGATAATTCAGTTATCAACATTAGGTGTTGTTAATTGTGAAATTATTTTGCACTGCAACTTCATATACTTCAATCATGAGTGTGTAATATAATTGCAATATTGACTGAATGGATTGGCCCTCTGGGTGGACTGTTTTATGCATTCTGGACTGTGACATTTCAACCTCAACTTTAGCACTTAAAGGACAATAGGGAGCTCATTTATGCTCTATTGAATTTTCTTGTGTCAGATGTGTTTTGTGGTACATGTGAGCACACAAAGATAGATTTCTTCAACTGGAAATGGCTACAATAAACTTGAATGAATTTGAAAGTGTAAATAATTTGTGATTGTAAAAAGTGCATAAAGTACATAATTGCCTTGTAGTCTTTATTCAAAATCTACATTTTACATTATACTGTCATAATATAAAAACTCTTCAGGATGCAGACGTGGCACTGGTGAAATCAAAAGTCAAAAATTGTCCATGGGACCTGGTGTCACTTGGCAGTACTTAACGCGCTGTGTTGACTTGACAGATCAGAGATTTGATAAAAACCCATTAATCTTGTTTTTCATATATTCAAAACCAATGTATTTAAGCAGGATAGTATTTAAATTAACATGAAAAAAGTGATCATTTCAGTATTAGTGGTGATAGGTTCAGAGTTGGAAACAGGACAACAAGGTCGTAGCCAGTGTCTGAAAGTATAATTAAGCTGCATGTTAGAACACCAGCACTCACACTTTTCACAGTCTCATATCTCTCATCCCTGGACATTTCTCAATTTACCAGCCGACCAACTCCTCATTGACTAAGCCTATATCTGCCAGACACCCTTTTTTTCTGAAAATGGAAAGTAGAATGTGTCTTTAAAAGTTATGATAAGCTCCAAGTCCATGTTTATTCTGATTTTACTTGATTTGGATAAAAAAAAAAATTATTGACTTGATTCTGATTTTACTTGATTTGGATAAAAAAAAACAAAAAAAAAAATGACTTTTTGGTCTGCATTCATGCTACATACTATTGTATCATCAATCATGGATCCCTATCAGTTTGCTTACCAGGCTGTGGAAAATGCCATCAACCTGGCTGTTTACTCTGCTACATTTGGAGTCAATTAACACCTATGCGTGCATAGCTTAGCATATAACATGATAGATCCTCAATCTGTTCTCCAGCCTGCAAGTCATGAACAGCAATATAGATCTGTGTCACTTGATACTTTCATATAATTAAATTGGTCAATTTTAACAATATGGAAACATCAATACAGATAGGCCACCATAAGGCTGTAGAGAGGTAATAGGAGCAAACACTGTATTATACTGCTGCTGGTGGCTCGTGCCACTCGTCTGTCCTGTACACTGTCCTGCCCCACTCACTTATTGTCCTGTACCACTAGTCTATGTCCCGTGAGACTTACAAAATGTTAAAAACCTGACCCTTAACCTAATCCTAAACCTAACCCATTGGACAGTGACTAATGACGGACAGTAGGCACATCAGATGGGATATTGAGTGAGTGCCATGTGAGAGTAGGCAAGTGTCACAAAACAAAATGAGTTGTGCAGGTCAGTGCATGGGACAGCAAGTCAGTGGCACAGTGAATAGGACAGGTGGCACAAGACATGGGTTCATGGGTGGCGCAGGACGGGTCACGAGGATCAGTAGTACAAATCACCAGCAGCAGTACAGTACAGTTATTGCTCCTACTGCTGGAGGAGAAACGACCAAGATCAAGTTTGCAGATGATACCCCCATCATCAGTCCCATCAGATATAGTATGAGTCTCAGTGCTCCATGGAGGATAATTGGGATGTAGAATGAAGTACCACCAGCAAATTTCATCCTGAGGAGGAGGAGGCCAAATCCCAGTTATTAGTTGAGCCCTGATATTTTTACATTTATGGCGTCTCACATAAGGCATAATGAATTAATTGAAATGGGATATTAACATCATATTAACATTAACATAACAACACATTAATCAGACATGATCTGGACATGTTATGTGTAAACAAACTCTTCTATAATGCCATATATCTTATTCATCACTACCTGGTATGGAAGGAATGACAGACAGTCACACTTGATGGAAATTAGAAAGGATTGACACAAAAGTCTTCTTGTTGTAATCCTCCTGCCCCCTAATTAAGTCTTATTTCATTGTATATTATTTTGACCCAGCCCTCCCCTGGATACACATCAGCTTAATCACTATCATGCAAGGACAAATTCAGTATTTTGTCAGCATTTACTCTACCCATGTTAAAGTGTACATTTGTCTAAGTCTAGTTAGTGATTTCTATAAAGATGGTCTGCTGAACATCAAGAGGGAAAAGGACATTATACATGTGACTTAGAAATACAGTAGACTAGCCAGTTACAGTATAACTACCACAATGATGAGGAAACTGATGGGACAGTGAGGACACTGGAGGAAGGATGAAAAAGAACCTGTAGAGGATACACTGTACATAAGGCAGATTCATTCTGCCCATTATGGCTGGCATTAGCAAACATCCCAATTGAAAAAAAATTAATGGAGGACAGAATCCATATTAATCACATCTAGAGTGTATTCACCTCTAGCACGTACTGTAGTGTATTATATTAGGAATTAATATGAAGATTCATTGTATACAACAGCCTGCTTTGTCTTAGATTACTGTATGGCATTTCATCCCTTGACCTGGAGCATTTTGCTTTGTTGTTTAAAGTCATTGCAATTCAACAGTGACTGACTGTTATTGAGCTGAGCCCCATTTCATACATAACTTGAACCATGTTTGAGAGACAAAGAAAGAGCCCTATTTTAACATCTAAAACATAAAAACATGAAACAGTAACTTTGTGGCCGGACCTTGGGTGCTGTTGCTATTATAGCCTACCAACGGGATTCTTGGGTGCAACGCAAATCTAAAATGAAGTAGCTACATTGTTCATAGGTGTGGTTTGGGCCTAACATGAAATAAACCAGATCAGAGCGACATCTCACTATCCCTTTAGGAGCAGGTGCGCTTTCCAATTATTATATTGGAGGATTTTCCATGCGTGTGCAAGGAGCACTTCACAAGCGAGGAGAGCAACGTTCTCGTCAGGGCTGGAAAAACACGTGGCATTGTATGGGGCCCATCTCCCATAGCAACCCACCCAAATTAGCTTTGTTCAAACAGGCGTATAAAAATTTGGATGAATGTGTAAGCTAGATTTATGCCTGTTTTTCACATCTTCATGGACACAACAATGATTCCCCTCATTTGTGAATGTTTCCTTGTAAAAATGTTCATGGTTTTATAAAAAATGAAAACTGCTGCATCTGTGTGTACATGAGAAAAGCAAAGTGTATGCTCGTTGTGCACACGCTACATTGATTATGGCCAACCA